>NW_028263391.1:600000-825000 GCF_051168715.1 Poecilia mexicana
TTATGTACAGTACACGCCCATGCCAACTTAAGTGGGAACTGTCTCCTGAGTCCACCCTTCAAAGTTGCGCGCTCTTCCTCAGGTTCAATCGGTGTGGATTCTGCTAAATCTGATGAGTTGAGACAGCTCTTCCTCTTTTTCATGCCTACACGATCATCATCAAATTTAACATAGACAAATTTAGGAAACTTGTCCTTTTCAGGTATTAATATTCCTGTAACAGTCCCAACAACACCATTAACAAGACCATCGCTAATGTCAACGTTTTTACACAGCATAACACGTGCGCCTTCACCCAACAACAGCACTTCTGATAAAGAGGTATTTGAAGCTTTGGAATGACTCCCTTCTAACAATCTCAGTTTTCCTGTTTTTTTATCATTGACATAATCCAGTGAGCGAATCCTTAAAAAATCAGGACAAGTCTGACATAAATGATTAAAATTGTGCTCATTTACTTGGTTATTAGTCGCAAATATATGCAAGGCTGAGCTAACCTCACCGGTTTCACAACTTTTTAAAATTTTGATATCATCGGTCAGCATTGGTGTACTTTTGGAACGAGTTCTCATCCTGTTGAGCAGTTGAGAAAACACAGCATCTTTTTGCCTAACAATTTCAGTTAATTCTATAATTTGAAATAACTCTGACCATATATTTGTGGCAACACCCTCAGAGTATATCGGCTTCCCTTTAACGGGAGGGAGCTGGTTCATATCACCGACAGTAATGACACTGATGCCCCCATATACGTTTGTGGTTTGTTTAATCTGACGCAAACGACCGTTAACATATGATAACAGGTTGTGATCAACCATTGATATTTCATCTATAATAAGAAGCTGCAGATCACTATATTTCACACGCAATGAATTTATTTTATCTTCACCCAAAGGAGTATAGGGGAGCCGTACATCCTTTCCAATGGAAAAAGTGGTATGGATTGTTGTCGCTTCTAAATTATATGCCGCAATGCCTGTGGGAGCTGTTAGTAAGACGCATATGTTATCAGGAAACTTACAAATAGTGGACAATAACCGTTTTGATTCATATTCAATTGCTTTGATTAGATGACTTTTCCCAGTACCAGCTCCACCAGTTACAAATATGTGCAGTGGTTCTGGATTTTTTCCATTAACTTTGTCTAAACACCACTGCCGGATTTGATAAAAAACAGAAAACTGTTTTTCATTCAAAGATCTGATCAATGTAAGGCCTTCAGATCTACTAATTTGTTTTTTCTCAAATACTGACATTTCTTTACAGTTAGAACTTAAATCAGGAATATGTTCCTCCGCATCATTTTGTATTGGTGTTTCTTTTCGTAATTCAACACACTCCAAGCGTTCCAATTCAACCTCAGGACACAACTCAGCCCATCCATCCTCCAACATTGCATCAGCAGTAACATTGTCCACGGCCTCAAAATGATCAGATTCCAACTCAAATTCACTCCTATTTAAATCTACTACAAACTTTACAGAATGTTTTGTTCCATCAACAAATCCAATCACACCAGTCATGTAAAAGTCACCATAGGTTTCAAAACGTGCAGGTTTAAGTTCACTATCAAAGCGATAAGGCAGAAATAGCTGCATTATGCTTTGATAAAACTTTTCTGGCTGTTTTGTTTCAGAGAAACGTGCATATCGAACAACTGCTGGTTTTGTCCGAGTTCTTTTGGCAACAAACCCAAAATCCTTATTCAACTTTACTGCATTTCTACATTTCTCATTTTTGTACAAAACACGATACTCTGAAACAAACTTAGCCAGGCACATATCACTAAAGACATCATCATTCGGCCTATTCTTATAGCGATCAACGATACTAGTCATCCACATGTCTTCTGGAGTGAGATCCTGTGATGCAGCTTTTTCTCTCAAAATAGAAATCGGTAAACTCATTTTGGTGACATTATCGCCCGTAGGAACAAAAACAACTTTCCGAGAGCACTCCTTTAAATGCATGTTGGTCAGTCGGTATACTGCTTCCTGTGCAGAAACATCCCGATTATGTAAATACAAACTACCAAGTTTCTTCAAAGCGTCTTTAGCACTAACATTTCCATCTTTGGCTGCTTCTCTTTGTGCATTTCCCAACAGAAGGCCAACTTCTCGTTCACTTTTGGACATGTAAGATACTATATAAACACAGCATGCATATGCATCAACACAATACTGGATATCAATATTTGCATTCCAAGCTTTTAACAGCTGCCTGCTATATTGATTAATCCAGATTTCGTTAATTTTTCTTTTCAGCACGACATGAGTATTCCTACTGGATCGCTTGTATGCCAGTTCAAATAAAACTTGATTTATTTTCAAAGCTTTAAACATTTCTTCCACAGTACTGTATGGACAATTCTCATCTGAGATGGCTTTCTTGACATTTGTTAAAATTTCACTTGCTACATCTCTGTCCATTTGTTCCAGAGTTGTTTTTTCCTTACATTCGCAACATGCTTTATCATCAGTTTTATCAAAATTGCACGTACAAGTTTTAACCGGATCATGATATTTTTCACCGCGACAAATAAAGGTTCGGCAAGATGCAGGACGCGGAAAATTAAAACGACAAACTGTCTTTTTCTTTTTACAAGTTTTTGAATGTCGTTTTGAATGCTGCTGTACAGATGTAACTGCTTCAAACAACGGATCTTCTTCAGATGGAATTTCACATGTGACATACTCATCAATAAATGCAGTAACCTCTTCATCTGTGTTCTTGTCCAAAATTGGAGCCCCAGAAATCCAAAAAAGACAATGACAATGGGGAGAACCACGCTGCTGGAACTCTACACGATAATAGTAATCTTCAATTTTACCAATCGGATTTGCAGGAGACATTAAAACTTCTTTTACAAAAACATGCCATCTAAAATCAAACATTCTGGCAGCAGTAACAGGGTTTCGACGCAGCAGTTCACATTTATCTGCCCACTGCAACTGTTCTAAAGTTTGTGTTCGTCCTTCCTGCTTTAAAATGCTATAAAGTAGATTTTTCCATCTCATATCTGCAGATGAAAACGAGGCAAACCATGTGGGTTTTCCCAACATTCTAACACAAGCTAGCAAGTCACGTTGAGCGGACTGCCAGAAAGCAGGTGTGCCTCGAATGGGTTTCAAGAAGCGATATCCATCATCAAATTCCAATAACTTATTTAAAGAGTTTTCATCCTTCAAAACCTCAGTGACATTTTGAGATGTACAACTTGTGCCTTTACGTAAAGCTATTGACACTTTAGACACAACCTGTTCCAGTTCTGACATGTACTGTGCAAAGAATATATATTCCACATTACGCGCAAATCTACCATCAGCATGAAGAAGTCGGTTATTAAAATAACGACTCAAAGTCAAACGATACTCCCGCTTTTCATGAAATGTGTTAAAACCCGATGGGAACAAAACAGGGAAACATTTTGCTTCATTAGTAGAATCTGAAAGCAATTTTATAGGGTTGTTATTTTCACCTGGCGCTACATTCAACACATTATCAACATACAAATCCAAAGCTTCTTGTCCTATATCTACCGGCATAAGACAAGTGTCCTGAAACATACAGTGCGTCTGTCTGTCATGTAAAAGGTCATCATTGTCATCTATTGACATGTCTTGATCTTCTTTACAAGCATCATCCTTTTGACTCAAACTGTTATCTTCCAGAGAAAAGTCATTGATCCAAGATTCATTGAACTCTACATCTTTATAATGAAAGTTACAATGTTTCAAGTACCAAAGAGCTTCCTGGACATGCATTGTGTCAACATACTGATAATCATAATGACCTTTATATGTCAATTTACGCTTTAACTTAACAGGTAGCAAAGACCCCTCCATATTACTACGAGGTAGTAAGCTGCATGTTTCCACAATATTTGCAGGAACACATGTAACTGGACCGTGGACGCCATTTTGTCCACCTTTCGGCAAAGCTAACATTTTCATAAACGGAATATGTAACGCTATTAAATGTTGCTCCAGAGTATTCAAGCATGCCAACTGAGGTGGGATGGGATCAACTGTCAAATTATTGCATGAACTTTCAGGGGGCATTTGACCTTTGCTAATTTTGTAATGACAACAATTACAGATATACAATTTATTTCGACAGATTTTAAGATTGCATTGTGATATGCATGAACTGTTACATCTATGCAAGTAATCGTCACGTATACATTTATCTGCAATTAAAAACATTTCTTTAGTTTTCCTGTAGGAATCTTTACAACAATTTAAGACCTGATGTTTGAATAACAACCGAAAACAAACGCAACACACGAAATCGGGGCCCTCTTTTACTTTATCCAAAAATCGCTCAACAACAAAATCAAACTCCTTTGACTTTGTTTTAATTTCTTGTCTTTTCAGCTTTACTTCTGATATTATGTGACTCTTATTTTGTGGATTAAGATATTTTTGTCTACTTAACTGTTTAACTTTTTCTTTATGAGATTCGTCTTCATGATATTTTGTAATGCTCATGTGCTTAACTTTTTCTCTGTGAGATTCGTCTTCATGATATTTCGTAATGCTTATGTGCTTAACTTTTTCTCTGTGAGATTCGTCTTCATGATATTTCGTAATGCTCATGTGCTTAATTTTTTCTCTGTGAGATTCGTCTTCATGATATTTCGTAATGCTCATGTGCTTAATTTTTTCTCTGTGAGATTCGTCTTCATGATATTTCGTAATGCTCATGTGCTTAATTTTTTCTCTGTGAGATTCGTCTTCATGATATTTTGTAATGCCCTTTTGCTTAACTTTTTTTTGGTAAGTCTGATCTTGACTATATTTCTCATACAATTTTTCTGTTGTTCCTTGTATAACAAATTTTTCTTATAATAATTTATTTTATAAGATTTCATTGTTTCTCTATGTAACATTTGAGTTCTATATTTAAAGGTTTTTCTCTGATTCTGTTTTAGTCTTAAATACATTGAAAAACTGTAATTTGCTTTACCGCTTAAAACAGTTTGCTTTGCATTTTTCTGGACTTTTGAAGACCTTGTACGGATGGGTTGTGTCTTTAACGACAAATTCTCTTCACAAAGTTCAAAGCAAGAGTCTTTATCACCCTGCTTTGCACAAATAATGGCATCAAAATGACCATCACAGTTCTGCAAATATATAGCTTCATTGGTCAAATGTCTACTGTTTGAATTATATTTGGTCCACTGTGTGCTGTTAAATACATATATATCCAATCCTAACATATCAGCGGCAGATTTAAACTCAATTTCCGTAGCACAGTGACCCACATACTTAATCTGTGACTGGTTAACGTATTCTGTCACAGAAGCAAAATCTTTAGTTAACAATTTTTCGCATTCTTCTCTATTATTGGTCATGTGTGAAACAACAGCAAGTCTAATTTTACGGTGATTTTTCTCAGAACCACTAAGTGCATAGGCTACAGCTCTGAAAAAACTGTTACCGTCATTTACAATAATTTTAATCTTACACACATTTCCCAAAGGACCGCGCAAAATTACTTTTTGGAAACTATGTTCTTCAAAGTCGATTTTTAAGTTCTTACAAAGAGTTTTAGCATTAAGTTCAGAAAGGGGAGTAAACAGTAAAGTATTTTCGTTATCCTGTAAAATACCAACAGACTCGTCTTCAATGGAACTCTCAGTTTTCACTGTCATTATCTGCGCAGTTTTTGGTTCTGTTGTAGATTGCCGAGTTTTATGTCCCCCTGAAAAAACTGTATTCATGCAATAATTATAACAAGTTTGTGAGTTAGGCAGCTTAACACAAACAACCGTCTCATAATGATTTCCACTAATGTTTTGCAAATACATACCGTGATTACAGAAACTGCTCTGAGAACTGTATTCAAGCCATTTATCATTGAAAAATGTGAAAATATTTACACCAAAATAATCAGCTGCAGCTTGAATTTCCAATTCAGTCGCCCACGCACCAACATAATTCATTCTAGAAATGGCAATATATTGTGAGATGGAGGAATACTCACTTCTCAAAATACTATCATACAAGTGAGAATTTCTTTGTAACTGATTTACAACAGCAAGCCTAATTTTACGATGAGATTTCTGATTTCCACTGATGGCTTGACTAAGTGCTCTAAAAAAGCAGTTTCCATCGCCCACAATGTTTTCTGTCGCACATGGTAGACCGAGTTCACCAACCATACAAGATTTATAATTTGCCCGTTCAAACTCAACATTCAACTTTCCACAAAGTGACCGTGCAATGTCTTCCGAGAGAGGGTTAAAATGCAATTCCTTATTTTGCACATGAGTAACAACCACATCATCATCCCTGTTTGATGTTTGAAGTTCTTCATAGGAATCGTCCTGCATATCAACATTGCTCTGTTCAAAAGGAGCACTGCTACTTGGCACAGCAGCTACATGTTTACATGTGCTGCTACTTGAGTCAATGTGAACTATTTCAACTCCACTGATCTCAAATCGCCTGGGACAGAGATTCAGTTCACCAGAAAACATTGTAAGATATGCAAAGACATCATCAAGAGAATTAAAGTGGAGAAGAACGCTCTTTCCATTTGCATCCATCATCCCCTGTTGGTTTCTTGCATGGGAGTCTACAAGAGCATAACGTCCATTATGACTGATAAGAGCAGAAGTACTCCCACATAGTGTCAAGAAGCAGGTTTCATACTGTCCACACATTTTATTCAATCCATCCCAGAGAGTAGTAAGCACACCCTCCTCGATTAACTCTCCTTCTACTATATCAACATCTCCAGAAGCATAATCTCCATAAAAACATTCAAAACGCTGTCCATCAACATGAATGTTTTTAGGCAAGTCTGGAATAGAAAGAAGCTCATGTCCAGTACTGATTAAATTGCTGTCATGCAAAGATGTGTACAGCTCATCACCTACAGTCACTACATTGTCCAATATGTCACCATTCCACGAACAAACGCTTTTCAGTTTGTGCTTTGTTAAAGCAACAAGACTAATGGCTGCACACTGTAGTCCACCATATGTAAAACGAGGATCGCCCTGATGAAATGACCCACTGACTGATGCAACATGGCTACTGGAAGCTTGGCTTGCATCTGTGGCGTGCGTGTCCTCAGTCAGTGCTCCAGATGTGTCCGTATTACTGGACATCTCTTTGACAGAAATGCCACAGAGTTTATACTCGGTTGCATTTAATGATTCCCTAAGTTTGTTCAAGTGAACCATTAAATCATTTAAACACGTGTTAAATACGACGACGGGCGTACCAGATTGTGACGCTAAACCCTCTGAATTGCGTGTCCCAAAATCCACAAGAGCAAAGTACTCTCCATGCTGGATGACCAAGGTGGTTGCATCAGGAAGGGCAAAGATGCACATTCCGTTTCTGATTAAATACATTTGCAACCGCTCGTACAGTTCCCCCTCCTGGTTGAGATCAAATGTACCACGGACCGTATTTCCAGTTCGTACATCCCAATTTCTACCAAAAATGGTCTGATCTTTAACCAACTTGCACAACTCTGGTTTTGGACCTCTGTCTGATCTTTTTCGCGCAATATATCCTGCCAACTTCTGACCTTGTACACGGACTTCATCTACATTCGCAGTCTTCCAGGTACAAATGGGAGAAATGTGGTGTTTTATGGCTGCTGTAATACAACATGACATCATGGTATCAGAGCTAAACTGATAACTACCAATATATGTGCCTGGGATAAGAGACGGTGGAAAGCCCTCTGAGCACCTGCAAACAACGGAGTTAGCAGCCTGACCTTTGGGTGGAGTATTTGTGCGCTGTAAATCACCCATCTCAGGCATCTAGAGTGAAAATGTGGAAAAACATGACATTTCTACATCCTCATTTTGTAAGCAGTCTGGTTCTCTTCCAAATATATTACAAATGTAATATGAGATTTTTTATAATACTGAAACTCATTTAGCAACATTACACATGCTACCCCACTAGAGTTCCTTTTGTATAAGTTACTCAAAGGATGCTGAATTCAATGTTACTTTCACTATAAATATCCATGCCAGGAGAAAAACAAACCAAATTATTTTTGCTCTGAATTGTGTTACACTAAATGTTAAAAATTAAGTAAATTCATTTTGAACTTGTTCTTTTGCATAATTGTGGATTCCCATTAAGTAGCCTGCTATATTTTCTGTGAAACCATCAGAGCGTGCTGTAGAGAAATTTATTTTTACTGCTTTCTGCAATTGTTTTTATAAAAAAAGATTAAAGTAGATTCTATTTAAATTCCTTTTAAATTATTAATGTTAAAACTACAATGGTGTTACTAAGAGTATTGTCAAAAAACCTTTCAAGAAACATTTGGAAATTCTACAGTCTATGTAACTCTTGGCTGTGACATCCATACTAGCAGAGGAGCTAAAACCATTGTTTGTGCTCTGAACCACTCATTTACAGTAAAATACCACCTCCTCTGATCAATTAATCAGTATTTACAACAGGAAAGATACCAAATTGTTGCTATAAACGAATAAAATAAACTCCCAACACCATTTGAAATGTCAATAATTTGAAAATTGTAATTATGTTATGAAAATTATAGACTAAAAAGAACAACACTGAGACAACATTTTTTATTTATTAATAGAGACTGAAGAACACATTATACAAACCCCCTGGCCAGCAGGAACCTCCAACGGACAGACGCACCCCACACCAGCATGGTCAGACATCTCCCCAGGACGAGCAGAATGCAGAACAGGCTCCACCTGAAAATAAATGACAAAAAACATATTAAGCTGATTTTGCACAAAATCAACAAAGTACTATGTCAAATGTTTTCAATAAACACATTATTAATTAGAGATTTAACGTTAATGTGAAAAACACTAACGGTGTCTTCAGGCAGCACACATTCAACACCCCTGGCAGGAATCACACGCGCTGGAACTGAAGCCTAAAGGAAAAATCAAAAAGAACAGTTAAATAAATTTAAAAAAATCTGTACTAGAAATTATTAATTAACTCATGTTTTTACAAACCTCCCGTGCCAAACGGCTTCTCTTTGGGAGAGCTGGTTTCTTTTTATGTTCCACAGGCTTTGTCTGCAACACCGCAAACAACATTGAGGGTTTGTGTTATTTATAAAAGAAAATACTAAGAATATTAGTAATTGCAGTATTGTGCTAATTACATCGGTGCCTGTGCGAACATCTGGAAGAGCCGATGGACAGACTGTTTCCATGGCAACCACGAGAGCTCGCTTCTTTTTATGTTCCACAGGCTTTGTCTGCAACACCGCAAACAACATTGAGGGTTTGTGTTATTTATAAATAAAAATACTAAGAATATTAGTAATTGCAGTATTGTGCTAATTACATCGGTGCCTGTGCGAACATCTGGAAGAGCCGATGGAGAGACTGTTTCCATGGCAACTTTGGGAGCTCGCTTCTTTTTATGTTCCACAGGCTTTGTCTGCAACACCGCAAACAACATTGAGGGTTTGTGTTATTTATAAATAAAAATACTAAGAATGTTAGTAATTGGAGTATTCTGGAAAATACCTCGGTGCCTGTGTGAACATCTGGAAGAGCCGATGGAGAGACTGTTTCCATGGCAACCAAGATAGCGGGTGAGAAACGGACAGGATTTAATTTGATGAAACATTCCCTCAAAGCCACAGGAGTTCCATCGCTCTATAAAAGCAAAATTTGAATTAGTAACGATTATTGACATTGACAATTTCATGAATAGCCGGAAGCATAACGGACCTGGTAATGAACCACTCTTTTCTTGGGTGAATCAGAGACAGAGTCCAATTCCCCCGAGTGATTCCTCTGTAAAGGTAGAGCACATATAAGAGTTTTTAGGATGACTAGCCATAGTTAAATAAACGCCTTTCTTTCATTGCAAGACAACAAAAGATAAATACCTTCCTGCCGTATCTCACGATTGTCCACTCAGAAGGGTGTGGAGCAGGAGGAGAACGAGGAAGACTCCCCACGCCCTTCACAACCACACGGGGCACCACCCTCGGTTTGTACGCAGGAGTTGCCTGACTCTGCACCAGTGGCTTTGGTGCTGACAACTCCAGGAACTGATAGCCAGCATTCCAAATCAGATCCCTGAGGATGTGCATCCCGTGGTCATCGCTTAGGTGGATCTGCACATATAAGCGGTAATCAGAGATAAAATTAACATTTCACATTAATGCAAATATATTCCTTACTGTGTTAAAAATGAATAAATACTCACGCCATCACAGCACCACAGACTCAGACGGTCCAGAGGAAAGTGGTCAGCGGTGGAATAATAAGGAATTCCTGAAAAGATAATGACAAAATAAAAAGAAAACGTTGCAAACACCAAATCAGCAAAGATAACATAAAAAGAACTGAAATACATTACCAAACAAAAACAAAATGTGAAATATTTTAATACCTACCTAGCTTTGCTGACCTGCGGTGAAATTCTTGCTGGTAGAATAACTGTTTCTCTCTGGACTCGGTTAAACGCGGGACAAAGCCGATACAAAAGACCTAGAAAAAATAACCGATTTAGAAATATATATTCCAAACACCTAGGAAAATAATAACCTGTTAAGGAATTGATTTTTATATCACTGTTTCTATATTGAAGTCGTCAAAGACTATTACTCTGCATGCTTCAGTAGCAGAAGAGAAAATTCTAAAACATGCTGACCAGTGGTATCTGTGAACTGGTATTGAGAAACACTGATTTTTTATCACCAACAGTGCCCACCTTAGGCCAACGACTACAGACGGCCAAAAGGAACCGCTCAAATTCCTGTCCCGCCTTTTCTGGTGTAAGACTGGCCGTAAGGTCGTTTGAAGGACCCATGACGCAGACGGCGTCAGGCTCCCGAGGCACATTGGCTTTCATTGCCTCAAGATGCAAGTCGGCTGCGCAGGCTCCAGGGGTGGACATAAAGCCGAACTGTAGGCAGCCACTTGGCATCTCAACAATGCCGTCCACGAAGGACCGCAAATGGGACGCTCCGATGAGAAGGATAAACTAAAATAGTACAAACACAGCAACATAAGAACTATACCTACATATTCTATTTGAAATCATTGCAGATTTTACTTACTTTCTTATCAGGATGCGCCCGTGGGATGACCAGCTTGTGACAGTGGTTAGTCACTACACTCGCTGGCCATGGCTTCACGGAATGACGCCAGCCGGTACCACGCCCTATTAAGAAACAAAAAGAAAGAAGATATAAGAATTATTTCAATAACACATTAAATATGTACTCTGGATACTTAATCTGACATAGAAATAAGACATTCAATTTAAAATATAATTAAATTAAACACTGACGTGAAACAAAATCGCTGGAGGCATTGGGTATCCCTACACGACCAATTCCAACTGCTTCCACCCTTCTCTTAGCAGCTTCGGATCGGCGGTGGGACTTTCCTCGAGGCATCTACATTTAAAGATGAAATAATTAAGTGACATGAATATTTATTGATAATTATACCAATATGAATATCATAGTGTATCACAAAAGTGAGTAGACCCTTCAAATTTCTGCAGATATTTAAGTACACCATTTCATGGGAAAACACTAACAAAATTAAACTTTGACAAAATGAAAAAACTTTGACAAAATGTGCAGCTCTTTATATATATATATATATATATATATATATATATATACACACACACACACACACACACACACACATACAGACACAAAAACACCACCGAAGCTGAAGACAGTTTCTAATTCCAGCTTCTGATTCAGGAAATGGCTAAAGGGTGATTCCAAACTATTTTTCAATACCTTCCACAACATTAATCTACTCTAGTTAAAAAACTACAACACTGAAAGACTTCAAACTTGGACTGGACTATTATCAACTAGGAGCTGAATAAACAATCTTTAAGATCTGTGAAATTTTTTGGATTAGTGAAACTTAAATAATGGACTATTTTTTCCCCTTTATTCTATCCCAGATAAACTAGAATTGCTCTAAGTCCAAAACTACAAGTCGTACACTCTTCAAACCTGGATTGGATTATTCTCAACTAATAGAATATTTAAAGCTGTGTTTAGGATTTGTGAAACCTTTTTATGATTTGTGAAACTTCATTAAAGTGCCATTTTTATACTTTTTTGCATCTAGCTCATATTAGAACTGCTTTACTTACAAAACCACAAGACTTAAAGTCTTACAACAAGGACTAGATTATTCTCCTCTAATAGCAAAATATTTAATGCATGTTTAGGATTTGTGAAACCATTACTTGATTTGTGAAACTTCACTAAAGTTCATATAACCATTCATACTTGTTTTTCGATGCAGTTTTTTCTAATCCAAATTCTATTAAAATTCAAAACAATTTTATTAATCTCTGAGGTAAATTATTACCTGAGGTAGCTCATTAAGGCATTACTTTTTTTTTCAGAAAACTTAAATATATGGTTCCGTCCTCATAACTCTGGTAAATAAAAAGTAAATGTTACTAAGTCCTCAGGACTTATTGTTGATGAGAGGATTAAAGAAATTTAAAGATTTGCTGATGAAACAAGACCTACAAGACCTAGAGTCTTCAAACTTGAACTAAATTATTCTGCTCTAATAGTAGAATATTTAGAATCATGTTTGTAATTTGTGAAACCTTTTTCTGATTTGTGAAACTTCACTTAACAGACCCCTGCAAAAGATGTGTCCTTTCAACAGCCATCATCATCTACAATAACTCTTTGAAAAATTAATGAGTTACACCAACATTTTATTTACCATTGGGATTAATAAAGTGGTTTTGAATTAGAAATGGATTCTGTAAAAAAACTGCATGGAACATATAAGAATAGTAATCTGATCTTTAGTGAAGTTTCACAAATCACATAAAGGTTTCACAAATTCCAAACATGGATTAAAATATTCTGCTATTAGAGCACAAAAATATAGTCCAGGTTTGAAGAGTCTACGTCTTGCAGTTTTGGAGCTGGAGTGACCAATATCCAGAAATGTACAAAATCAGCCTTTATTGAAGTTTCACAAATCAGAAAAAGGTTTCACAAATCCCAAACATGGTTTTAAATATCTAAGCTTGAAGAGGATAATAATCTAGTCTAGGTTTGAAGAATCTAGGTGTTGTAGTTTTTTTATTAGAGCAGTTTTAGTTCTGAAAGAGGTGCCAAAAATGGTGAAAATCGAAATTTATTGACTTATCACAAATCAGAAAAAGGTTTCACAAATCCCAAACATGGTTTTAGATATTCTGCTATTAGAGAAGAATAATCTAGTCCAGGTTTGAAGTGTCTAGGTGTAGTAGTTTTTAAACTAGAGTTGATTAAAGATGCGGAAAGTAGAGAAAAATTAAGTGGAATCGCCCTTTAGTTGTTGGAAGCTAGTATTGGAAACCAACTTCAGCTTTGTATTATATGAGCTGTTGTTCTGTCAGATCAATATACATTCTGAGATAGTCATACGCTTAGCTCAGTCATGTATATGCAGTGATTACCATATGATTTTATTTAATCAACAACATAGAATCATGACGTAGATCATCATACACTTTATTAACAGTTGTATGGCATCCTGACTTAGGGGTTAATGAGTTTTACACAGCGTGTGTTGTAATTGACTGCACCTGCAACAAGACCTACTTTAAATACACTTTGAAACCACGACAATGCATGTATATTTATTTAGTTATCATATTCTATGATAATATTAAAAATTTAATGACTTATTTTTGTCATAACTTGTTGCGTATGCTGAACTGACAACTCCACTGATAGTCGGACTTTTTAATGCGCATGTGCGGACATGGTACTAACTGCATGTATGCTATCCTGACAGCGTATGGCTATCCGACAGAACACTGTTGTACCGATAAATCGACCAGCGCCGTGAAAGTGAACAGATCCGCTGTTTTATAAGATAGCCCGACGCTGTCAGGATAGCATACATGCAGTTAATAGCATGCCCGCGCATGCGCATTAAGAAGTCCGACCGTTAGTTGAATTGTCGTCAGTTCAGCATACACAATAAGTTATGACGAAAATAAGTCATTAAATTGTTTATAGTATTATATAATATGATAACTAGATACATATACATATGTTGTTGTGGTTTTAGTGTATTTAAAGCAGGTCCGGCTGCAGCTGCAGTCAATTACAAAACAGGCCCGTGTAAAACTCATTAACCTACTTAACCGCTAAGTCAGGATAACATACAGCTGTTAAGAAAGTGTATGATGATCTAAGTAATGATTAAATGTTGCTGATTATATAAAATCATATAGTAATGACTGCGTATACATGTCTGAGCTAACCGTTTGACTGACAACGTATGCTAATCTGACAGAATACCGCCTCTCTAGCTGAAATGCGCGCCGAAACAGGTGGAACAGATTTTCACAGGATAACAGAATTTTGCACGAGACTTACTTTCAATCCAGGTCGTAACGTAACGTTTAAGAACTATTCCAGGCTTATTTACATCAGCAAGAGACATGAGAATAGCTAGACTAAGGCTATATAAGTGTGTAGTAGCTTATATTTTAACCATAATGAAAAGCTGTATTTTAGCAAAGTCCCAGTCACAACGTCTTTATAAAACATATTAAAAAAAACTTACCTCGACGGAAATAGCTTCCTGCGCTCGGTGAATCAACAGAATGTGCTGGAAAGCTGTTCGGTTGCAATTCTCCTGGCGTTCGGAAGGCTGTTTGAAAACTCTGAGCTCAGCAAGTTCACTCAAAGTGGGTCTGTGAAAGACTGATTCAATTCACGGCGGGCAGAACGTTACAGAAGCCAATCAACCAATGGGTTTAAAGGATAACGAGACAAACGTAATTCAACCAATAGAGCTTTGGAACCAACCTCACTGCGTATGACGTGGGACGTTTACGTCTGACGCAGTGGGCTCGGCGCCATCTCTGAAGGTAAAAGCATAAACATGGGTAGGAAGCTACGGAAAGCCGTTTTAACATAAAATCGGTTTCGTGTAACAATAACTAATAATTATATTCAAGACATCTAAAAGTGCAGTTTGACTATACAAAAGTAAATTTTTACTTAAAATAGCTCGAAATACTTATGATTAGTAACACTTACATTTTATTATCTAAACTGAGAATTACTTTTAATATTAAATGTGCTGGCAGTAAGCTGTCCAAACAGTTGTCTGCAGAATGTTTTATGGCAAGCCAATTTAGCATAAATTCCATTTAGTCTAACTATTCGTAAGTACATTCTAGATATCTAAAATGCATTTTGACTAGAGAAAAAAAATACAATTTTCTTTAAAACATCTGAAAATACTTATAGCTAGTTCTAATTAAATTTTAAATATCTAAATAAAAAATTATTACTAAATTATTAAATACCCACTTATATGTGTATATTGGATGTAACCTTTCCGTCTCTCTTCTCACTCTCAACTGCTGCAGATGTTAATACAACATAATCCTAATGCCTCTCTCTCCTCCAGCTCCTTACTACAATTAATTCTGGTATTGGTTCTTTAGGTTGTCCACACCATTCTTTAACCATCATCCATGTTGTTCAACTGTAAATATAGAAATCCAGAAAATAACTAAAATCTTCTCTTACAACTGAACTGTGTCAAAACCACAACATATAAAACTGTCATAAACATGACATAAAACCTGTCATGAACATGAAGAAGTCTTTATGAATGTTTATGGAAGTTGTCACGAAGCATCATTAGGTAAATAATGACACTTTTAATGCAAAGATGGCATTTTTTAAGGATTTTCATGCAACTTTTAGAGCAACTTTGAATGTTGAATGTTTTAATAAGCCCCAAGCCATGCTTTAACCTAGAATTATGAAACTTGGTACACATGTGTATAATGTCAGGACCTACAAAAAAGTCTCTTGGAGCCATGGTGAAAACCCAACAGGAAGTCGGCCATTTTGGATGAAAATCCGCCATTTACTGTTTTTCATAGACGTCAGATCTGATCTATCTCCTCCTACAGCTTTCGAGATACAGACTTCAAACTCAGTCAGCAGAGAGTTGAGACATTAAAGGTCAGAAGTTATCACAGGAATTTTTGTATGTCAAAGCATGTGGGCGTGGCTAAGTCCCAAACTTTGACTATTCACCATGAAACATGAATGTGAAATAACATCAAAATGCCAGATCACAGCTGCATCAGACTTTCTATGTCTCATTATAGACCAGCCCTCATCACAGTGAGGTGGTCGATTGATGACATCACCTTAGCCCCGCCCACTTTCAACAGGAAGTCACCTGTTTTTTCTACTGTATGTCTTACTTTTACACTCTAAAACATGTTGGTGTGTCATGGATTCCAACCCTGTGCAGACTGACATAACATGAGATGATGATGAACTCTGTCAATGCCTACTGACCCGTGGGGGAGTGGCAAAATGGCTGTCCCTCGCCATATGCATACAATCGTCTCTTATTCACACATGCATCATCCGATTTACACCAGACTTTTTATGAGTGACACTTGTGAACCTCTAAGGAGCCCAATAGAGTTTAATTGCGATTTGACTCCACTGCGCCCCCTAGGTTAATCAAACAGCTGTATCTCCTTGCCACATGGCCCAATCTGCTCCAGATTTTGGGTGCATGGCCAGGGAACGCTGCCGAAGGCATCGAAGCGGATCGCGTGGAGGACGGCGCGCGAGCGTCAGCGGTGGCCGGCGGGAGGCGGTGCTGGAACATCCGCGGTGGCTATAGGCTTGAGCGGCGCTTGGCTGCGAGGGCCGCTTGAGGCTCCGCGGAGCTTTAATTAGGCCCGAGCAGCTAAGCGCTGCGAGAGCCTATTGTTCCTGTACTGTTTCTTATTAGGCCCGAGCAGCTAAGCGCTGCGAGAGCCTATTGAAACTGTGCTGTAAATTATTATTATTATTATTATTCTTATTCTTCCGTAAAATAAATTGGCTTTTTGGGGGCTTTATCATATTCAAAAACTCACCAAACTTGGCGGGGGCATAGAGCCCGGTGAAAATTTACGTATTTTAAGGTCCCCAGAAAAATCGCACAAGAAACGGCTCAAGGGCGCCACCTAGCAAATTTCAAAAGACCCTTTCCTATTCACTTACTTTATCGTACAGACTTGAAACTTGGTACACTTGTACAGCTCCCCAAGACACTCAGAATTTACAATTAATGTCATAGTGCAAGTATCACAGAATGTCGGCCATTTTGGATTGAAGTTCCGATTTTGGCCGTTCACAGGGTTCGCATTTTTTCGAACTAGTCCTAGGGACTTCGATCGATCGGCTTCAAACTCAGTCAGATCGTTCATAAGGCATGGCCGATCCAAAGTTATCAGAGTTTTGCGTTTTTTTTTCTTCTAAATGGAGTTACCTGGGGTCAAAGTTCACCTTGTCGCCATGAAAAATAAAAGGGTTATAACTTTTACAACAAAACTCACAGCAGCACCAAACTTTCAGTGATTGATCATCAACGGGTCCCCTACAACACCCAATGGTCAAATGATGACATCACTTAGGCCACGCCCCCTGACAACAGGAAGTGTCATGTTTTACTGTGAACGGTCCTTATCTGACCCCTTTGACCTAATAAACATGAAACTGTGTCCACAGACAGAAAACATGTTGGTGTGTCATGGATTCCAACCCTGTTTGGCTTTGATGGACCAGGTGGGCGTGGCGGCATGGCGAAGTGACCTGTAACGCCGTCGCCATACGTTTGGCTGTAGATTCCTCAATCTTGTGCCCAGCTGCACCAAACTTGACATGAGTGATCCTGGTGGGATGCCTGACGATCCTATGTCGTCATAGTCTGACGTCATCTAAGCCCCGCCCCCTCAGAACAGGAAGTGCCTTTTATTGACTTGTACAGCTCCATCTCTGGCTCTCTCGACCTAATCAAGATGATTCTGTGTTGGATGACAGATAACATGTTGGTCTCACTTGCTTTAAAGCGCCAAGAGTTTTCAGTAGAGGGCGTGGCCGTGGCAGCGCGGCGAAGCAGAGGGAACGCCGCCGCCATACGTTTGGCTCTAGATTCCACATCATTCAGACCAGCTGCACCAAACTCACTAGGATGCATCCTTATTCATCCACGAACAGGAATCCATAACAGTCGTTGATGGGCGTGGCCTAATTTCTCTACAGCGCCCCCTAGAAATTTTTAAATGATCAGCCCCAAGCCATGCTTTAACCTAGAATTATGAAACTTGGTACACATGTGTATCATGTCAGGACCTACAAAAAAGTCTCTTGGAGCCATGGTGCAAACCCAACAGGAAGTCGGCCATTTTGGATCAAAATCAGCCATTTCCTCTTTTTCATAGACATCGCATCTGATCTATCTCCTCCTGCAGCTTTTGAGATAGAGACTTCAAACTCAGTCAGCAGAGACTTGAGACATTAAAGATGAAAAGTTATCGTAGGAATTTTTCTATGTCAAAGCATGTGGGCGTGGCTAAGTCCCAAACTTTGACTATTCGCCATGAAACATCAAGATGCAATAACTTCCACATAGAAGGTCACAGCTGCATCAGACTTCCTATATCTGACTACAGACCACCCCTCATCACATTGAGATGGTCAGTTGATGACATCACCTTAACCCCGCCCACTTCCGACAGGAAGTCACCTGTTTTTTCTATTGTATGTCTTACTTTTACTCTCTAAGTCATATGGGTTTCATCCGGTGTAGGCTGACATGACATGATATGATGATGAACTCTCCCATGATGAACTCGACTGACCCGTGGGGGCGTGGCTAAGTCCCAAACTTTGACTATACAGCATGAAACATGAATGTGAAATAACTTCCAAATGCCAGGTCACAGCTGCATCAGACTTTCTATGTCTCATTATAGACCAGCCTTCATCATAGTTAGGTGGTCGATTGATGACATCACCCTAGCCCCGCCCACTTCCGACAGGAAGTAACCTCTTTCTTCAATTGTATGTCTTACTTTTACTCTCTAATTCTTATGGGTTTCATCCTGTGCAGGCTGACATGAAATGACATGATGATGAACTCTCCCATGATGAACTCTACTGACCCGTGGGGGCGTGGCTAAGTCCCAAACTTTGACTATACACCATGAAACATGAATGTGAAATAACTTCCAAATGCCAGGTCAGAGCTGCATCAGACTTTCTATGTCTCATTATAGACCAGACCTCATCACAGTTAGGTGGTCGATTGATGACATCACCTTAGCCACGCCCACTTCCGACAGGAAGTCACCTGTTTTTTCTACTGTATGTCTGACTTTTACTCTCTAAGTCATATGGGTTTCATGCTTTGCAGACTGACATAAAATGACATGAAGATGAACTCTGTAAATGCCTACTGACCCGTGGAGGCGTGGCCAGATGGCAGTCCCTCGCCATATGCAAACGATCATCTCTTATTCACACACGCATCATCCCATTTGCTCCAGACTTTTTATGAGTGACACTTGTGAACCTCTAAGGAGCCCAATAGAGTTTAATTGCAATTTGACTCCACTGCGCACCCAGGTTAATCAAACACCTGTGTCTCCTTGCGATATCAGCTGATCTACACCAGATTTTTGTGCATTGTCTGGGAGCAATGTCGAACATGACAGGTGACTATCTTCAGGGCGGGTTTGGCAGCTCCTTGAGAGCAAGGCGGTGGCTGGGGGTAGGCGGTGGCTGGGGTGACATGGTGCTGAGGGGAGGCAGTGGCTGGGGGGAGGTGGTGCTGAGGGGAGGCGGTGGCTGGGGGGAGGTGGTGCTGGAACATACGCGGTGGCTATAGGCTTGAGCGGCGCTTGGCTGCGAGGGCCGCTTGAGGCTCCGCGGAGCTTTAATTATTATTACGATTCTGCCACCCTTTTTAGGGGGCTTTTTGGGGGCTTTATCATATTCAAAAACTCACCAAACGTGGCGGGGGCATAGAGCCCGGTGAAAAATTTCGTATTTTAAGGTCCCCAGAAAAATCGCACAAGAAACGGCTCAAGGGCGCCACCTAGCAACTTTCAAAAGACCCTTTCCTATTCACTTACTTTATCGTAGAGACTTGAAACTTGGTACACTTGTACAGCTCCCCAAAACACTCTGAATTTACAATTAATGTCATAGTGCAAGTATCACAGATTGTCGGCCATTTTGGATTAAAGTTCCGATTTTGACCCGATTTTGGGCGTTTGCAGGGTTCGCATTTGATCGAACTTGTCCTAGGGATTTCGATCGATCGGCTTCAAACTCGGTCAGATCGTTCATAAGGCATGGCCGATCCAAAGTTATCGTAGGTTTGCGTTTTCGGGCTTGCTGAAGGGGTCTTTCCGGGGGTCAAAGGTCACCGATTCGCCATGAAACATCAAACTGTTATAACTCTTTGAAAAAAACTCATAGAAGCACCAAACTTTCAGTGATTGATCATCATGGGATGCTCTACAATACCCAACGGTCAAATGATGACGTCACTTAGGCCACGCCCCCTGAGAACAGGAAGTGTCATTTTTTACGCTGAACGGTCGCTATCTGACCCCTTTGACCTAATCGAGGTGAAACTGTGTCCACAGACAGAAAACATGTTGGTGTGTTGAGGATTCCAAGCCAAGCTCATTTGAATCCAGCAGGTGGGCGTGGCGGCGTGGCGAAGTGACCCTAAACGCCGTGTCCTTACGTTTGGCTGTGGATTCCACAATTTTGAGGCCAGCTGCACCAAACTTGACATGAGTGATCCTGGTAGGGTCCCCTACGATCCTATGTTGTCATAGTCTGACGTCATCTAAGCCCCGCCCCCTCAGAACAGGAAGTGCTTTTTTTTCCATGGAAAGCTGCCTTTCTGGCTCACTGCACCTAATCAACATGATTCTGTGTTGGATGACAGATAACATGTTGGTCTCACTTGCTTTAAAGCGCCAAGAGTCTTCTGTAGAGGGCGTGGCCGTGGGACCGCGGCGAAGCAGAGGTAACGCCGCCGCCATACGTTTGGCTCTAGATTCCACATCGTTCAGCCCAGCTGCACCAAACTCACTAGGATGCATCCTTATCCATCCCCGAACAGGAATCCATAACAGTCGTTGATGGGCGTGGCCTAATTTCTCTACAGCGCCCCCTAGAAATTTTTAAATGATCAGCCCCAAGCCATGCTTTAACCTAGAATTATGAAACTTGGTACACATGTGTATCATGTCAGGACCTACAAAAAAGTCTCTTGGAGCCATGGTGCAAACCCAACAGGAAGTCGGCCATTTTGGATCAAAATCAGCCATTTCCTCTTTTTCATAGACATCGCATCTGATCTATCTCCTCCTGCAGCTTTTGAGATAGAGACTTCAAACTCAGTCAGCAGAGACTTGAGACATTAAAGATGAAAAGTTATCGTAGGAATTTTTCTATGTCAAAGCATGTGGGCGTGGCTAAGTCCCAAACTTTGACTATTCGCCATGAAACATCAAGATGCAATAACTTCCACATAGAAGGTCACAGCTGCATCAGACTTCCTATATCTGACTACAGACCACCCCTCATCACATTGAGATGGTCAGTTGATGACATCACCTTAACCCCGCCCACTTCCGACAGGAAGTCGCCTGTTTTTTCTATTGTATGTCTTACTTTTACTCTCTAAGTCATATGGGTTTCATCCGGTGTAGGCTGACATGACATGATATGATGATGAACTCTCCCATGATGAACTCGACTGACCCGTGGGGGCGTGGCTAAGTCCCAAACTTTGACTATACAGCATGAAACATGAATGTGAAATAACTTCCAAATGCCAGGTCACAGCTGCATCAGACTTTCTATGTCTCATTATAGACCAGCCTTCATCATAGTTAGGTGGTCGATTGATGACATCACCCTAGCCCCGCACACTTCCGACAGGAAGTAACCTCTTTCTTCAATTGTATGTCTTACTTTTACTCTCTAATTCTTATGGGTTTCATCCTGTGCAGACTGACATGAAATGAAATGATGATGAACTCTGCCGTGATGAACTCTACTGACCCGTGGGGGCGTGGCTAAGTCCCAAACTTTGAATATACATCATGAAACATGAATGTGAAATTACTTCCTAATGCCAGGTCACAGCTGCAACAGACTTTCTATGTCTCATTATAGACCAGCCCTCATCACAGTTAGGTGGTCGATTGATGACATCACCTTAGCCCCGCCCACTTCCGACAGGAAGTCACCTGTTTTTTATACTGTATGTCTTACTTTTACACTCTAAAACATGTTGGTGTGTCATGGATTCCAACCCTGTGCACACTGACATAACATGAGATGATGATGAACTCTGTCAATGCCTACAGACCCGTGGGGGAGTGGCAAAATGGCTGTCCCTCGCCATATGCATACGATCGTCTCTTATTCACAAACGCATCATCCTATTTGCACCTGACTTTTTATGAGTGAAACTTGTGAACCTCTGAGGAGCCCAATACAGTTTAATTGCAATTTGACTCCACTGCGCCCCCTAGGTTAATCAAACAGCTGTATCTCCTTGCCACATGGCCCAATCTGCTCCAGATTTTGGGTGCATGGCCAGTGAACGCTGCCGAAGACATCGAAGCGGATCGCATGGAGGACGGCGCGCGAGCGTCGGCGGTGGCCGGCGGGAGGCGGTGCTGGAACATCCGCGGTGGCTATAGGCTTGAGCGGCGCTTGGCTGCGAGGGCCGCTTGAGGCTCCGCGGAGCTTTAATTAGGCCCGAGCAGCTAAGCGCTGCGAAGGCCTATTGTAATCGTGCTGTTAATTATTAGGCCCGAGCAGCTAAGCGCTGCGAAGGCCTATTGTAATCGCGCTGTTTATTATTCTTATTATTATTATTATTATTATGCTTCCGCCAAATAAATTGGCTTTTAGGGGGCTTTATCATATTCAAAAACTCACCAAACTTGGCGGACGCGTCAGGTCTGTGTGAAAATTACGTATTTTAAGGTCCTCAGAAAAATCGCACAAGAAACGGCTCAAGGGCGCCACCTAGCAACTTTCAAAAGACCCTTTCCTATTCACTTACTTTATCGTAGAGACTTGAAATTTGGTACACTTGTAGAGCTCCCCAAAACACTCTGAATTTACAATTAATGTCATAGTGCAAGTATCACAGATTGTCGGCCATTTTGGATTAAAGTTCCGATTTTGAACCGATTTTGGGCGTTTGCAGGGTTCGCATTTGATCGAACTTGTCCTAGGGATTTCGATCGATCGGCTTCAAACTCGGTCAGATCGTTCAAAAGGCATGGCCGATCCAAAGTTATCGTACGTTTGTGTTTTCGGGCTTGCTGAAGGGGTCTTTCCGGGGGTCAAAGGTCACCGATTCGCCATGAAACATCAAACTGTTATAACTCTTTGAAAAAAACTCATAGAAGCACCAAACTTTCAGTGATTGATCATCATGGGATGCTCTACAATACCCAACGGTCAAATGATGACGTCACTTAGGCCACGCCCCCTGAGAACAGGAAGTGTCATTTTTTACGCTGAACGGTCGCTATCTGACCCCTTTGACCTAATCGAGGTGAAACTGTGTCCACAGACAGAAAACATGTTGGTGTGTTGAGGATTCCAAGCCAAGCTCATTTGAATCCAGCAGGTGGGCGTGGCGGCGTGGCGAAGTGACCCTAAACGCCGTGTCCTTACGTTTGGCTGTGGATTCCACAATTTTGAGGCCAGCTGCACCAAACTTGACATGACTGATCCTGGTAGGGTCCCCTACGAACCTATGTTGTCATAGTCTGA
The DNA here is from genome assembly GCF_051168715.1 of Poecilia mexicana. Taxonomy (NCBI): domain Eukaryota; kingdom Metazoa; phylum Chordata; class Actinopteri; order Cyprinodontiformes; family Poeciliidae; genus Poecilia; species Poecilia mexicana. The sequence continues at coordinate 623,641 of NW_028263391.1, forward strand.
CGTCATCTAAGCCCCGCCCCTCAGAACAGGAAGTGCTTTTTTTTCCATGGAAAGCTGCCTTTCTGGCTCACTGCACCTAATCAACATGATTCTGTGTTGGATGACAGATAACATGTTAGTGTCACTTGCTTTAAAGCGCCAAGAGTCTTCTGTAGAGGGCGTGGCCGTGGGACCGCGGCGAAGCAGAGGTAACGCCGCCGCCATACGTTTGGCTCTAGATTCCACATCGTTCAGCCCAGCTGCACCAAACTCACTAGGATGCATCCTTATCCATCCCCGAACAGGAATCCATAACAGTCGTTGATGGGCGTGGCCTAATTTCTCTACAGCGCCCCCTAGAATTTTTTAAATGATCAGCCCCAAGCCATTCTTTAACCTAGAATTATGAAACTTGGTACACATGTGTATCATGTCAGGACCTACAAAAAAGTCTCTTGGAGCCATGGTGCAAACCCAACAGGAAGTCGGCCATTTTGGATCAAAATCAGCCATTTCCTCTTTTTCATAGACATCGCATCTGATCTATCTCCTCCTGCAGCTTTTGAGATAGAGACTTCAAACTCAGTCAGCAGAGACTTGAGACATTAAAGATGAAAAGTTATCGTAGGAATTTTTCTATGTCAAAGCATGTGGGCGTGGCTAAGTCCCAAACTTTGACTATTCGCCATGAAACATCAAGATACAATAACTTCCACATAGAAGGTCACAGCTGCATCAGACTTCCTATATCTGACTACAGACCACCCCTCATCACATTGAGATGGTCAGTTGATGACATCACCTTAACCCCGCCCACTTCCGACAGGAAATCACCTGTTTTTTCTATTGTATGTCTTACTTTTACTCTCTAAATCATATGGGATTCATCCTGTGCAGGCTGACATGAAATTACATGATGATGAACTCTCCCATGATGAACTCGACTGACCCGTGGGGGCGTGGCTAAGTCCCAAACTTTGACTATACAGCATGAAACATGAATGTGAAATAACTTCCAAATGCCAGGTCACAGCTGCATCAGACTTTCTATGTCTCATTATAGACCAGCCTTCATCATAGTTAGGTGGTCGATTGATGACATCACCCTAGCCCCGCCCACTTCCGACAGGAAGTAACCTCTTTCTTCAATTGTATGTCTTACTTTTACTCTCTAATTCTTATGGGTTTCATCCTGTGCAGGCTGACATGAAATGACATGATGATGAACTCTCCCATGATGAACTCTACTGACCCGTGGGGGCGTGGCTAAGTCCCAAACTTTGACTATACACCATGAAACATGAATGTGAAATAACTTCCAAATGCCAGGTCAGAGCTGCATCAGACTTTCTATGTCTCATTATAGATAAGCCCTCATCACAGTTATGTGGTCGATTGATGACATCACCCTTGCCCCGCCCACTTCCGACAGGAAGTGACCTGTTTTTTCTACTGTATGTCTTACTTTTTCTCTCTAATTCTTATGGGTTTCATCCTGTGCAGACTGACATGAAATGAAATGATGATGAACTCTGCCGTGATGAACTCTACTGACCCGTGGGGGCGTGGCTAAGTCCCAAACTTTGATTATACATCATGAAACATGAATGTGAAATTACTTCCTAATGCCAGGTCACAGATGCATCAGACTTTCTATGTGTCATTATAGACCAGCCATCATGACAGTTAGGTGGTCGATTGATGACATAACATTAGCCCCGCACACTTCCGACAGGAAGTCACCTGTTTTTTCTACTGTATGTCTTACTTTTTCTCTCTAATTCTTATGGGTTTCATCCTGTGCAGACTGACATAAAATGAAATGATGATGAACTTATTGATGATGAACTCATTGATGATGAACTCTACTGACCCGTGGGGGCGTGGCAAAATGGCTGTCCCTCGTAATATGCATACGTTCGTCTCGTATTCACAAACGCATCATCCGATTTGCACCAGACATTGTATGAGTGACACTTGTGAACCTCTAAGGAGCCCAATAGAGTTTAATTGTGATTTGACTCCACTGCGCCCCCTAGGTTAATCAAACAGCTGTATCTCCTCTCTACATGGCCCGATGTGCTCCAGATTTTTGGTTCATCGCCAGGGAGCTCTGCCGAAGCCGTAAAAGCGGATAGCGTGGATGAGGGCGCGCGAGCGTCGGCGGTGGCGGGCGGGGGGCGGTGCTGGTACCCCCGCGGTGGCTATAGGCCGGAGCAGCGCTAGCTGCGAGGGCCGCTTGAGGCTCCGCGGAGCTTTAATTATTATTATTATGCTTCCGCCAAATAAATTGGCTTTTAGGGGGCTTTATCATATTCAAAAACTCACCAAACTTGGCGGACGCATCAGGTCTGCGTGAAAATTACGTATTTTAAGGTCCCCGGAAAAATCGCAACAGAAACGGCTCAAGGGCGCCACCTAGCAACTTTCAAAAGACCCTTTCCTATTCACTTACTTTATCGTACAGACTTGAAACTTGGTACACTTGTAGAGCTCCCCAAGACACTCTGAATTTACAATTAATGTCATAGTGCAAGTATCACAGAATGTCGGCCATTTTGGATTGAACCTCCGATTTTGACCCGATTTTGGCCGTTTACAGGGTTCGCATTTGATCTAACTCCTCCTAGGGATTTCGATCGATCGGCTTGAAAATCGGTCAGATCGTTCAAAAGGCATGGCCGATCCAAAGTTATCGTAGGTTTGCGTTTTCGGGCTTGCTGAAGGGGTCTTTCCGGGGGTCAAAGGTCACCGATTCGCCATGAAACATCAAACTGTTATAACTCTTTGAAAAAAACTCATAGAAGCACCAAACTTTCAGTGATTGATCATCATGGGATGCTCTACAATACCCAACGGTCAAATGATGACGTCACTTAGGCCACGCCCCCTGAGAACAGGAAGTGTCATTTTTTACGCTGAACGGTCGCTATCTGACCCCTTTGACCTAATCGAGGTGAAACTGTGTCCACAGACAGAAAACATGTTGGTGTGTTGAGGATTCCAAGCCAAGCTCATTTGAATCCAGCAGGTGGGCGTGGCGGCGTGGCGAAGTGACCCTAAACGCCGTGTCCTTACGTTTGGCTGTGAATTCCACAATTTTGAGGCCAGCTGCACCAAACTTGACATGAGTGATCCTGGTAGGGTCCCCTACGATCCTATGTTGTCATAGTCTGACGTCATCTAAGCCCCGCCCCCTCAGAACAGGAAGTGCTTTTTTTTCCATGGAAAGCTGCCTTTCTGGCTCACTGCACCTAATCAACATGATTCTGTGTTGGATGACAGATAACATGTTAGTCTCACTTGCTTTAAAGCGCCAAGAGTCTTCTGTAGAGGGCGTGGCCGTGGGACCGCGGCGAAGCAGAGGTAACGCCGCCGACATACGTTTGGCTCTAGATTCCACATCGTTCAGCCCAGCTGCACCAAACTCACTAGGATGCATCCTTATCCATCCCCGAACAGGAATCCATAACAGTCGTTGATGGGCGTGGCCTAATTTCTCTACAGCGCCCCCTAGAAATTTTTAAATGATCAGCCCCAAGCCATGCTTTAACCTAGAATTATGAAACTTGGTACACATGTGTATCATGTCAGGACCTACAAAAAAGTCTCTTGGAGCCATGGTGCAAACCCAACAGGAAGTCGGCCATTTTGGATCAAAATCAGCCATTTCCTCTTTTTCATAGACATCGCATCTGATCTATCTCCTCCTGCAGCTTTTGAGATAGAGACTTCAAACTCAGTCAGCAGAGACTTGAGACATTAAAGATGAAAAGTTATCGTAGGAATTTTTCTATGTCAAAGCATGTGGGCGTGGCTAAGTCCCAAACTTTGACTATTCGCCATGAAACATCAAGATGCAATAACTTCCACATAGAAGGTCACAGCTGCATCAGACTTCCTATATCTGACTACAGACCACCCCTCATCACATTGAGATGGTCAGTTGATGACATCACCTTAACCCCGCCCACTTCCGACAGGAAGTCACCTGTTTTTTCTATTGTATGTCTTACTTTTACTCTCTAAATCATATGGGTTTCATCCTGTGCAGGCTGACATGAAATGACATGATGATGAACTCTCCCATGATGAACTCGACTGACCCGTGGGGGCGTGGCTAAGTCCCAAACTTTGACTATACACCATGAAACATGAATGTGAAATAACTTCCAAATGCCAGGTCACAGCTGCATCAGACTTTCTATGTCTCATTATAGATAAGCCCTCATCACAGTTAGGTGGTCGATTGATGACGTCACCTTTGCCCCGCCCACTTCCGAAAGGAAGTAACATGTTTTTTCAAATGTATGTCTTACAGTCTAATTCATATGGGTTTAATCCTGTGCAGACTGACATAAAATGAAATGATGATGAACTTATTGATGATGAACTCATTGATGATGTACTCTACTGACCAGTGGGGGCGTGGCAAAATGGCTGTCCCTCGTAATATGCATACGTTCGTCTCGTATTCACAAACGCATCATTCAATTTGCACCAGACATTGTATGAGTGACACTTTTGAACCTCTAAGGAGCCCAATAGAGTTTAATTGTGATTTGACTCCACTGCGCCCCCTAGGTTAATCAAACAGCTGTATCTCCTCTCTACATGGCGCGATGTGCTCCAGATTTTTGGTTCATCGCCAGGGAGCTCTGCCGAAGCCGTAAAAGCGGATAGCGTGGATGAGGGCGCGCGAGCGTCGGCGGTGGCGGGCGGGTGGCGGTGCTGGTACCCCCGCGGTGGCTATAGGCCGGAGCAGCGCTAGCTGCGAGGGCCGCTTGAGGCTCCGCGGAGCTTTAATTAGGCCCGAGCAGCTAAGCGCTGCGAGAGCCTATTGAAACTGTACTGTTTCTTATTATTAGGCCCGAGCAGCTATCGCTGCGAGAGCCTATTGAAACTGTACTGTTTATTATTAGGCCCGAGCAGCTAAGCGCTGCGAGAGCCTATTGAAACCTTGCTGTTTCTTATTATTATAGTTCTTCAGCCAAATGAATTGGCTTTTTGGGGGCTTTATCATATTCAAAAACTCACCAAACTTGGCGGGGGCATAGAGCCCGTGTAAAATTTACGTATTTTAAGGTCCCCGGAAAAATCGCAAAAGAAACGGCTCAGTGGCGCCACCTAGCAACTTTCAAAAGACCCTTTCCTATTCACTTACTTTATCGTACAGACTTGAAACTTGGTACACTTGTAGAGCTCCCCAAGACACTCTGAATTTACAATTAATGTCATAGTGCAAGTATCACAGATTGTCGGCCATTTTGGATTGAAGTTCCGATTTTGACCCGATTTTGGGCGTTTACAGGGTTCGCATTTGATCGAACTTGTCCTAGGGATTTCGATCGATCGGCTTCAAACTCGGTCAGATCGTTCATAAGGCATGGCCGATCCAAAGTTATCGTAGGTTTGCGTTTTCGGGCTTGCTGAAGGGGTCTTTCCGGGGGTCAAAGGTCACCGATTCCCCATGAAACATCAAACTGTTATAACTCTTTGAAAAAAACTCATAGAAGCACCAAACTTTCAGTGATTGATCATCATGGGATGCTCTACAATACCCAACGGTCAAATGATGACGTCACTTAGGCCACGCCCCCTGAGAACAGGAAGTGTCATTTTTTACGCTGAACGGTCGCTATCTGACCCCTTTGACCTAATCGAGGTGAAACTGTGTCCACAGACAGAAAACATGTTGGTGTGTTGAGGATTCCAAGCCAAGCTCATTTGAATCCAGCAGGTGGGCGTGGCGGCGTGGCGAAGTGACCCTAAACGCCGTGTCCTTACGTTTGGCTGTGGATACCACAATTTTGAGGCCAGCTGCACCAAACTTGACATGAGTGATCCTGGTAGGGTCCCCTACGATCCTATGTTGTCATAGTCTGACGTCATCTAAGCCCCGCCCCCTCAGAACAGGAAATGCTTTTTTTTCCATGGAAAGCTGCCTTTCTGGCTCACTGCACCTAATCAACATGATTCTGTGTTGGATGACAGATAACATGTTAGTCTCACTTGCTTTAAAGCGCCAAGAGTCTTCTGTAGAGGGCGTGGCCGTGGGACCGCGGCGAAGCAGAGGTAACGCCACCGCCATACGTTTGGCTCTAGATTCCACATCGTTCAGCCCAGCTGCACCAAACTCACTAGGATGCATCCTTATTCGTACCCGAACAGGAATCCATAACAGTCGTTGATGGGCGTGGCCTAATTTCTCTACAGCGCCCCCTGGAATTTTTTAAATGATCAGCCCCAAGCCATGCTTTAACCTAGAATTATGAAACTTGGTACACATGTGTATCATGTCAGGACCTACAAAAAAGTCTCTTGGAGCCATGGTGCAAACCCAACAGGAAGTCGGCCATTTTGGATCAAAATCAGCCATTTCCTCTTTTTCATAGACATCGCATCTGATCTATCTCCTCCTGCAGCTTTTGAGATAGAGACTTCAAACTCAGTCAGCAGAGACGTGAGACATTAAAGATGAAAAGTTATCGTAGGAATTTTTCTATGTCAAAGCATGTGGGCGTGGCTAAGTCCCAAACTTTGACTATTCGCCATGAAACATCAAGATGCAATAACTTCCACATAGAAGGTCACAGCTGCATCAGACTTCCTATATCTGACTACAGACCACCCCTCATCACATTGAGATGGTCAGTTGATGACATCACCTTAACCCCGCCCACTTCCGACAGGAAGTCACCTGTTTTTTCTATTATATGTCTTACTTTTACTCTCTAAGTCATATGGGTTTCATCCGGTGTAGGCTGACATGACATGATATGATGATGAACTCTCCCATGATGAACTCGACTGACCCGTGGGGGCGTGGCTAAGTCCCAAACTTTGACTATACAGCATGAAACATGAATGTGAAATAACTTCCAAATGCCAGGTCACAGCTGCATCAGACTTTCTTTGTCTCATTATAGACCAGCCTTCATCATAGTTAGGTGGTCGATTGATGACATCACCCTAGCCCCGCCCACTTCCGACAGGAAGTAACCTCTTTCTTCAATTGTATGTCTTACTTTTACTCTCTAATTCTTATGGGTTTCATCCTGTGCAGACTGACATGAAATGAAATGATGAGGAACTCTGCCGTGATGAACTCTACTGACCCGTGGGGGCGTGGCTAAGTCCCAAACTTTGAATATACATCATGAAACATGAATGTGAAATTACTTCCTAATGCCAGGTCACAGATGCATCAGACTTTCTATGTGTCATTATAGACCAGCCATCATGACAGTTAGGTGGTCGATTGATGACATAACATTAGCCCCGCCCACTTCCGACAGGAAGTCACCTGTTTTTTCTACTGTATGTCTTACTTTTTCTCTCTAATTCTTATGGGTTTCATCCTGTCCTGACTGACATAAAATGAAATGATGATGAACTTATTGATGATGAACTCATTGATGATGTACTCTACTGACCCGTGGGGGCGTGGCAAAATGGCTGTCCCTCGTAATATGCATACGTTCGTCTCGTATTCACAAACGCATCATCCGATTTGCACCAGACATTGTATGAGTGACACTTGTGAACCTCTAAGGAGCCCAATAGAGTTTAATTGTGATTTGACTCCACTGCGCCCCCTAGGTTAATCAAACAGCTGTATCTCCTCTCTACATGGCCCGATGTGCTCCAGATTTTTGGTTCATCGCCAGGGAGCTCTGCCGAAGCCGTAAAAGCGGATAGCGTGGATGAGGGCGCGTGAGCGTCGGCGGTGGCGGGCGGGTGGCGGTGCTGGTACCCCCGCGGTGGCTATAGGCCGGAGCAGCGCTAGCTGCGAGGGCCGCTTGAGGCTCCGCGGAGCTTTAATTTTTTTTATTCTCCCAAATGAATTGGCTTTTTGGGGGCTTTATCATATTCAAAAACTCACCAAACTTGGCGGGGGCATAGAGCCCGTGTAAAATTTACGTATTTTAAGGGTCCCGGAAAAATCGCTACAGAAACGGCTCAAGGGCGCCACCTAGCAAATTTCAAAAGACCCTTTCCTATTCACTTACTTTATCGTAGAGACTTGAAACTTGGCACACTTGTAGAGCTCCCCAAGACACTCTGAATTTACAATTAATGTCATAGTGCAAGTATCACAGAATGTCGGCCATTTTGGATTGAAGTTCCGATTTTGACCCGATTTTGGCCGTTTACAGGGTTCGCATTTTTTCTAACTTGTCCTAGGGACTTCGATCGATCGGCTTCAAACTCGGTCAGATCGTTCATAAGGCATGGCCGATCCAAAGTTATCAAAGGTTTGCGTTTTCGACCTTCCTGAAGGGGGGTTACCTGGGGTCAAAGTTCACCTAGTCGCCATGAAAAATAAAACGGTTATAACTTTTAAAAAAAAACTCACAGCAGCACCAAACTTTCAGTGATTGATCATCATCGGGTCCCCTACAATACACAATGGTGAAATGATGACATCACTTAGGCCACGCCCCCTGAGAACAGGAAGTGTCATGTTTTACTCTAAACTGTCGCTATCTGACCCCTTTGACCTAATCAACATGAAACTGTGTCCACAGACAGAAAACATGTTGGTGTGTCATGGATTCCAACCCTGTTTCGCTTTGAAGGAGCAGGTGGGCGTGGCGGCGTGGCGAAGTGACCTGTAACGCCGTCGCCATACGTTTGGCTGTAGATTCCACAATTTTGAGCCCAGCTGCACCAAACTTCACATGAGTGATCCTGGTGGGATGCCTGACGATCCTATATCGTCATAGTCTGACGTCATCTAAGCCCCGCCCCCTCAGAACAGGAAGTGCCTTTTTTTGACTTGTAAAGCTCCATCTATGGCTCTCTCCACCTAATCAAGATGATTCTGTGTTGGATGACAGATAACATGTTGGTCTCACTTGCTTTAAAGCGCCAAGAGTTTTCAGTAGAGGGCGTGGCCGTGGCAGCGCGGCGAAGCAGAGGGAACGCCGCCGACATACGTTTGGCTCTAGATTCCACATGTTTCAGCCCAGCTGCACCAAACTCACTAGGATGCATCCTTATTCATCCCCGAACAGGAATCCATAACAGTCGTCGATAGGCGTGGCCTAATTTATCTACAGCGCCCCCTAGAATTATTTAAATAATCAGCCCCAAGCCATTCTTTAACCTAGAATTATGAAACTTGGTACACATGTGTATAATGTCAGGACCTACAAAAAAGTCTCTTGGAGCCATGGTGCAAACCCAACAGGAAGTCGGCCATTTTGGATCAAAATCCGCCATTTACTGTTTTTCATAGACGTCGGATCTGATCTATCTCCTCCTACAGCTTTCAAGATACAGACTTCAAACTCAGTCAGCAGAGAGTTGAGACATTAAACGTCAGAAGTTATCAGAGGAATTTTTGGGTGTCAAAGCATGTGGGCGTGGCTTAGTCCCAAACTTTGACTATTCACCATTAATCATCAAAGTGACATAACATGCACATACAAGGTCACAGCTGCATCAGACTTTCTATGTCTCATTATAGACCAGTCCTCATCACAGTTAGGTGGTCAATTGATGACATCACCTTAGCCCCGCCCACTTCCGAGAGGAAGTCACCTGTTTTTTCCACTGTATGTCTGACTTTTACACTCTAAAACATGTTGGTGTGTCATGGATTCCAACCCTGGGCAGACTGACATAAAATGAGATGATGATGAAGTCTGTAAATCCCTACTGACCTGGGGGGTGTGGCAAAATGGCTGTCCCTCGCCATATGGATCGTCCCAAACTTTGACTATTCGCCATAAAACATGAATGTCAAATAATTTCAAAATGCCAGGTCACAGCTGCATCAGACTTTCTATGTCTCATTATAGACCTGACCTCATCACAGTTAGGTGGTCGATTGATGACATCACCTTAGCCCCGCCCACTTCCGACAGGAAGTCACCTGTTTTTTCTACTGTATGTCTTACTTTTACACTCTAAAACATGTTGGTGTGTCATGGATTCCAACCCTGGGCAGACTGACATAAAATGAGATGATGATGAAGTCTGTAAATCCCTACTGACCTGGGGGGTGTGGCAAAATGGCTGTCCCTCGCCATATGGATCGTCCCAAACTTTGACTATTCGCCATAAAACATGAATGTCAAATAATTTCCAAATGCCAGGTCACAGCTGCATCAGACTTTCTATGTCTCATTATAGACCAGACCTCATCACAGTTAGGTGGTCGATTGATGACATCACCTTAGCCCCGCCCACTTCCGACAGGAAGTCATCTGTTTTTTCTACTGTATGTCTTACTTTTACACTCTAAAACATATTGGTGTGTCATGGATTCCAACCCTGTGCAGACTGACATAAAATGAGATGAAGATGAACTCTGTCAATGGCATCTGACCCTTGTGGGTGTGGCAAAACTGGCTGTCCCTCGCCATATGCATACGATCGTCTCTTATTCACAAACGCATCATCCAATTTGCACCAGACTTTTTATGAGTGACACTTGTGAACCTCTAAGGAGCCCAATAGAGTTTAATTGCAATTTGACTCCACTGCGCCCCCTAGGTTAATCAAACAGCTGTATCTCCTTGCCACATGGCCCGATCTGCTCCAGATTTTGGGTGCATCGCCAGGGAACGCTGCCGAAGGCATCAAAGCGGATCGCGTGGAGGACGGCGCGCGAGCGTCGGCGGTGGCTGGTGGGAGGCGGTGCTGGAACATACTCGGTGGCTATAGGCTCGAGCGGCGATGGCTGCGAGGGCCGCTTGAGGCTCCGCGGAGCTTTAATTAGGCCCGAGCAGCTAAGCGCTGCGAAGGCCTATTGTAATCGCGCTGTTTCTTATTATTATTATTATTATTATTATTATAGTTCTTGTGCCAAATGAATTGGCTTTTTGGGGGCTTTATCATATTCAAAAACTCACCAAACGTGGCGGGGGCATAGAGCCCGTGTAAAATTTACGTATTTTAAGGTCCTCAGAAAAATCGCACAAGAAACGGCTCAAGGGCGCCACCTGGCAAATTTCAAAGGACCCTTTCCTATTCACTTACTTTATCGTAGAGACTTGAAACTTGGTACACTTGTAGAGCTCCCCAAGACACTCAGAATTTACAATTAATGTCATAGTGCAAGTATCACAGAATGTCGGCCATTTTGGATTGAAGTTCCGATTTTGACCCGATTTTGGCCGTTTACAGGGTTCGCATTTTTTCGAACTTGTCCTAGGGATTTCGATCGATCGGCTTCAAACTCGGTCAGATCGTTCATAAGGCATGGCCGATCCAAAGTTATCGTAGGTTTGCGTTTTCGACCTTCCTGAAGGGGGGTTACCTGGGGTCAAAGTTCACCTAGTCGCCATGAAAAATAAAACGGTTATAACTTTTACAAAAAAACTCACAGCAGCACCAAACTGTCAGTGATTGATCATCATCGGGTCCCCTACAATACCCAATGGTCAAATGATGACATCACTTAGGCCACGCCCCCTTAGAACAGGAAGTGTCATTTTTTACTGTGAATGGTCGCTATCTGACCCCTTTGACCTAATCAACATGAAACTGTGTCCACAGACAGAAAACATGTTGGTGTGTCATGGATTCCAACCCTGTTTCGCTTTGATGGAGCAGGTGGGCGTGGCAGCGTGGCGAACTGACCTGTAACGCCGTCGCCATACGTTTGGCTGTAGATTCCACAATTTTAAGCCCAGCTGCACCAAACTTCACATGAGTGATCCTGGTGGGATGCCTTACGATCCTATGTCGTCATAGTCTGACGTCATCTAAGCCCCGCCCCCTCAGAACAGGAAGTGCCTTTTTTTGACTTGTAAAGCTCCATCTATGGTTCTCTCAACCTAATCAAGATGATTCTGTGTTGGATGACAGATAACATGTTGGTCTCACTTGCTTTAAAGCGCCAAGAGTCTTCAGTAGAGGGCGTGGCCGTGGCAGCGCGGCGAAGCAGAGGGAACGCCGCCGCCATACGTTTGCCTCTAGATTCCACATCGTTCAGCCCAGCTGCACCAAACTCACTAGGATGCATCCTTATTTATCCCCGAACAGGAATCCATAACAGTCGTTCATGGGCGTGGCCTAATTTCTCTACAGCGCCCCCTAGAATTATTTAAATAATCAGCCCCAAGCCATGCTTTAACCTAGAATTATGAAACTTGGTACACATGTGTATGATGTCAGGACCTACAAAAAAGTCTCTTGGAGCCATGGTGCAAACCCAAAAGGAAGTCGGCCATTTTGGATCAAAATCCGCCATTTACTGTTTTTCATAGACGTCACATCTGATCCATCTCCTCCTACAGCTTTCGAGATACAGACTTCAAACTCAGTCAGCAGAGAGTTGAGACACTAAAGGTCTGAAGTTATCACAGGAATTTTTGTGTGTCAAAGCGTGTGGGCGTGGCAAAGTCCCAAACTTTGACTATTCACCATTAAGCATCAAAGTGACATAACATGCACATACAAGGTCACAGCTGCATCAGACTTTCTATGTCTCATTATAGACCAGTCCTCATCACGGTTAGGTGGTCGATTGATGACATCACCTTAGCCCCGCCCACTTCCGACAGGAAGTCACCTGTTTTTTCTACTGTATGTCTTACTTTTACACTCTAAGTCATATGGGATTCATCCTGTGCAGACTGACATAAAATGACATGAAGATGAACTCTGTCAATGCCTACTGATGCGTGGGGGCGTCGCAAAATGGCTGTCCCTCGCCATATGCATACGATCATCTCTTATTCACAGACACATCATCCGATTTACACCAGACTTTTTATGAGTGACACTTGTGAACCTCTAAGGAGCCCAGTGGAGTTTAATTGCAATTTGACTCCACTGCGCCCCCTATGTTAATCAAACAGCTGTATCTCCTCTCTACATGGCCCGATGTGCTCCAGATTTTTGGTTCATCGCCAGGGAGCTCTGCCGAAGCCGTAAAAGCGGATAGCGTGGATGAGGGCGCGCGAGCGTCGGCGGTGGCGGGCGGGTGGCGGTGCTGGTACCCCCGCGGTGGCTATAGGCCGGAGCAGCGCTAGCTGCGAGGGCCGCTTGAGGCTCCGCGGAGCTTTAATTAGGCCCGAGCAGCTAAGCGCTGCGAAGGCCTATTGTAATCGCGCTGTTTATTATTAGGCCCGAGCAGCTAAGCGCTGCGAAGGCCTATTGTAATCGCGCTGTTTCTTATTATTATTAGGCCCGAGCAGCTAAGCGCTGCGAGAGCCTATTGAAACTGTGCTGTAAATTATTATTATTATTCTTCCGTAAAATAAATTGGCTTTTTGGGGGCTTTATCATATTCAAAAACTCACCAAACTTGGCGGGGGCATAGAGCCCGGTGAAAATTTACGTATTTTAAGGTCCTCGGAAAAATCGCACAAGAAACGGCTCAAGGGCGCCACCTAGCAACTTTCAAAAGACCCTTTCCTATTCACTTACTTTATCGTAGACACTTGAAACTCGGTACACTTGGAGAGCTCCTCAAGACACTGAGAATTTACAATTAATGTCATAGTGCAAGTATCACAGATTGTCGGCCATTTTGGATTAAAGTTCCGATTTTGACCCGATTTTGGGCGTTTGCAGGGTTCGCATTTGATCGAACTTGTCCTAGGGATTTCGATCGATCGGCTTCAAACTCGGTCAGATCGTTCATAAGGCATGGCCGATCCAAAGTTATCGTAGGTTTGCGTTTTCGGGCTTGCTGAAGGGGTCTTTCCGGGGGTCAAAGGTCACCGATTCGCCATGAAACATCAAACTGTTATAACTCTTTGAAAAAAACTCCTCGAAGCACCAAACTTTCAGTGATTGATCATCATGGGATGCTCTACAATACCCAACGGTCAAATGATGACGTCACTTAGGCCACGCCCCCTGAGAACAGGAAGTGTCATTTTTTACGCTGAACGGTCGCTATCTGACCCCTTTGACCTAATCGAGGTGAAACTGTGTCCACAGACAGAAAACATGTTGGTGTGTATTGGATTCCATCCCCATCTGGCTGGGATGGAGCAGGTGGGCGTGGCGGCGTGGCGAACTGACCTGTAACGCCGTGTCCATACGTTTGGCTGTAGATTCCACAATTTTGAGCCCAGCTGCACCAAACTTGACATGAGTGATCCTGGTGGGATGCCTGACGATCCTATGTCGTCATAGTCTGACGTTATATAAGCCCCGCCCCCTCAGAACAGGAAGTGCCTTTTTTTGACTTGTAAAGCTCCATCTATGGCTCTCTCCACCTAATCAAGATGATTCTGTGGTGGATGACAGATAACATGTTGGTCTCACTTGCTTTAAAGCGCCAAGAGTTTTCAGTAGAGGGCGTGGCCATGGCAGCGCGGCGAAGCAGAGGGAACGCCGCCGACATACGTTTGGCTCTAGATTCCACATGTTTCAGCCCAGCTGCACCAAACTCACTAGGATGCATCCTTAGCCATCCCCGAACAGGAATCCATAACAGTCGTTGATGGGCGTGGCCTAATTTCTCTACAGCGCCCCCTAGAATTATTTAAATAATCAGCCCCAAGCCATGCTTTAACCTAGAATTATGAAACTTGGTACACATGTGTATGATGTCAGGACCTACAAAAAAGTCTCTTGGAGCCATGGTGCAAACCCAACAGGAAGTCGGCCATTTTGGATCAAATTCCGCCATTTACTGTTTTTCATAGACGTCACATCTGATCTATCTCCTCCTACAGCTTTTGAGATACAGACTTCAAACTTAGTGAGCAGAGAGTTGAGACATTAAAGGTCAGAAGTTATCACAGGAATTTTTGTGTGTCAAAGCATGTGGGTGTGGCTAAGTCCCAAACTTTGACTATTCACCATTAAACATCAAAGTGACATAACATGCACATATAAGGTCACAGCTGCATCAGACTTTCTATGTCTCATTATAGACCAGTCCTCATCACGGTTAGGTGGTGGATTGATGACATCACCTTAGCCCCGCCCACTTCCGACAGGAAGTCACCTCTTTTTTCTACTGTATGTCTTACTTTTACACTCTAAAACATGTTGGTGTGTCATGGATACCAACCCTGTGCAGACTGACATAAAATGCCATGAAGATGAACTCTGTCAATGGCATCTGACCCTTGTGGGTGTGGCAAAAATGGCTGTCCCTCGCCATATGCATACGATCGTCTCTTATTCACAAACGCATCATCCCATTTGCTCCAGACTTTTTATGAGTGACACTTGTTAACCTCTAAGAAGCCCAATAGAGTTTAATTGCAATTTCACTCCACTGCGCCCCCTAGGTTAATCAAACAGCTGTATCTCCTTGCCACATGGCCCAATCTGCTCCAGATTGGGGGTGCATGGCCAGGGAACGCTGCCGAAGGCATCGAAGCAGATCGCGTGGAGGACGGCGCGCGAGCGTCGGCGGTGGCCGGCGGGAGGCGGTGCTGGAACATCCGCGGTGGCTATAGGCTTGAGCGGCGCTTGGCTGCGAGGGCCGCTTGAGGCTCCGCGGAGCTTTAATTATTATTATTTTTTTTATCTTCCCAAATGAATTGGCTTTTTGGGGGCTTTATCATATTCAAAAACTCACCAAACTTGGCGGGGGCATAGAGCCCGTGTAAAATTTACGTATTTTAAGGTCCCGGGAAAAATCGCAACAGAAACGGCTCAAGGGCGCCACCTAGCAACTTTCAAAAGACCCTTTCCTATTCACTTACTTTATCGTAGAGACTTGAAACTTGGTACACTTGTAGAGCTCCCCAAAACACTCAGAATTTACAATTAATGTCATAGTGCAAGTATCACAGATTGTCGGCCATTTTGGATTGAAGTTCCGATTTTGACCCGATTTTGGGCGTTTGCAGGGTTCGCATTTGATCGAACTTGTCCTAGGGATTTCGATCGATCGGCTTCAAACTCGGTCAGATCGTTCAAAAGGCATGGCCGATCCAAAGTTATCGTAGGTTTGCGTTTTCGGGCTTGCTGAAGGGGTCTTTCCGGGGGTCAAAGGTCACCGATTCGCCATGAAACATCAAACTGTTATAACTCTTTGAAAAAAACTCATAGAAGCACCAAACTTTCAGTGATTGATCATCATGGGATGCTCTACAATACCCAACGGTCAAATGATGACGTCATTTAGGCCACGCCCCCTGAGAACAGGAAGTGTCATTTTTTACGCTGAACGGTCGCTATCTGACCCCTTTGACCTAATCGAGGTGAAACTGTGTCCACAGACAGAAAACATGTTGGTGTGTTGAGGATTCCAAGCCAAGCTCATTTGAATCCAGCAGGTGGGCGTGGCGGCGTGGCGAAGTGACCCTAAACGCCGTGTCCTTACGTTTGGCTGTGGATTCCACAATTTTGAGGCCAGCTGCACCAAACTTGACATGATTGATCCTGGTAGGTTCCCCTACGATCCTATGTTGTCATAGTCTGACGTCATCTAAGCCCCGCCCCCTCAGAACAGGAAGTGCTTTTTTTTCCATGGAAAGCTGCCTTTCTGGCTCACTGCACCTAATCAACATGATTCTGTGTTGGATGACAGATAACATGTTAGTCTCACTTGCTTTAAAGCGCCAAGAGTCTTCTGTAGAGGGCGTGGCCGTGGGACCGCGGCGAAGCAGAGGTAACGCCGCCGCCATACGTTTGGCTCTAGATTCCACATCGTTCAGCCCAGCTGCACCAAACTCACTAGGATGCATCCTTATCCATCCCCGAACAGGAATCCATAACAGTCGTTGATGGGCGTGGCCTAATTTCTCTACAGCGCCCCCTAGAAATTTTTAAATGATCAGCCCCAAGCCATGCTTTAACCTAGAATTATGAAACTTGGTACACATGTGTATCATGTCAGGACCTACAAAAAAGTCTCTTGGAGCCATGGTGCAAACCCAACAGGAAGTCGGCCATTTTGGATCAAAATCAGCCATTTCCTCTTTTTCATAGACATCGCATCTGATCTATCTCCTCCTACAGCTTTCGAGATACAGACTTCAAACTCAGTCAGCAGAGACTTGAGACATTAAAGATGAAAAGTTATCGTAGGAATTTTTCTATGTCAAAGCATGTGGGCGTGGCTAAGTCCCAAACTTTGACTATTCGCCATGAAACATCAAGATGCAATAACTTCCACATAGAAGGTCACAGCTGCATCAGACTTCCTATATCTGACTACAGACCACCCCTCATCACATTGAGATGGTCAGTTGATGACATCACCTTAACCCCGCCCACTTCCGACAGGAAGTCACCTGTTTTTTCTATTGTATGTCTTACTTTTACTCTCTAAGTCATATGGGTTTCATCCTGTGCAGACTGACATGAAATGAAATGATGATGAACTCTGCCGTGATGAACTCTACTGACCCGTGGGGGCGTGGCTAAGTCCCAAACTTTGACTATACACCATGAAACATGAATGTGAAATAACTTCCAAATGCCAGGTCACAGCTGCATCAGACTTTCTGTGTCTCATTATAGATCAGCAATCATCACAGTTAGGTGGTCGATTGATGACGTCACCTTAGCCCCGCCCACTTCCGACAGGAAGTCACCTGTTTTTTCTACTGTATGTCTTACTTTTTCTCTCTAATTCTTATGGGTTTCATCCTGTGCTGACTGACATGAAATTAAATGATGATGAACTCTGCCGTGATGAACTCTACTGACCCGTGTGGGCGTGGCTAAGTCCCAAACTTTGACTATACACCATGAAACATGAATGTGAAATAACTTCCAAATGCCAGGTCACAGCTGCATCAGACTTTCTATGTCTCATTATAGACCAGCCTTCATCATAGTTAGGTGGTCGATTGATGACATCACCCTAGCCCCGCCCACTTCCGACAGGAAGTAACCTCTTTCTTCAATTGTATGTCTTACTTTTACTCTCTAATTCTTATTGGTTTCATCCTGTGCAGGCTGACATGAAATGACATGATGATGAACTCTCCCATGATGAACTCTACTGACCCGTGGGGGCGTGGCTAAGTCCCAAACTTTGACTATACACCATGAAACATGAATGTGAAATAACTTCCAAATGCCAGGTCAGAGCTGCATCAGACTTTCTATGTCTCATTATAGATAAGCCCTCATCACAGTTATGTGGTCGATTGATGACATCACCCTTGCCCCGCCCACTTCCGACAGGAAGTGACCTGTTTTTTCTACTGTATGTCTTACTTTTTCTCTCTAATTCTTATGGGTTTCATCCTGTGCAGACTGACATGAAATGAAATGATGATGAACTCTGCCGTGATGAACTCTACTGACCCGTGGGGGCGTGGCTAAGTCCCAAACTTTGATTATACATCATGAAACATGAATGTGAAATTACTTCCTAATGCCAGGTCACAGATGCATCAGACTTTCTATGTGTCATTATAGACCAGCCATCATGACAGTTAGGTGGTCGATTGATGACATAACATTAGCCCCGCACACTTCCGACAGGAAGTCACCTGTTTTTTCTACTGTATGTCTTACTTTTTCTCTCTAATTCTTATGGGTTTCATCCTGTGCAGACTGACATAAAATGAAATGATGATGAACTTATTGATGATGAACTCATTGATGATGAACTCTACTGACCCGTGGGGGCGTGGCAAAATGGCTGTCCCTCGTAATATGCATACGTTCGTCTCGTATTCACAAACGCATCATCCGATTTGCACCAGACATTGTATGAGTGACACTTGTGAACCTCTAAGGAGCCCAATAGAGTTTAATTGTGATTTGACTCCACTGCGCCCCCTAGGTTAATCAAACAGCTGTATCTCCTCTCTACATGGCCCGATGTGCTCCAGATTTTTGGTTCATCGCCAGGGAGCTCTGCCGAAGCCGTAAAAGCGGATAGCGTGGATGAGGGCGCGCGAGCGTCGGCGGTGGCGGGCGGGGGGCGGTGCTGGTACCCCCGCGGTGGCTATAGGCCGGAGCAGCGCTAGCTGCGAGGGCCGCTTGAGGCTCCGCGGAGCTTTAATTAGGCCCGAGCAGCTAAGCGCTGCGAAGGCCTATTGTAATCGTGCTGTTAATTATTATTATTATTATGCTTCCGCCAAATAAATTGGCTTTTAGGGGGCTTTATCATATTCAAAAACTCACCAAACTTGGCGGACGCATCAGGTCTGCGTGAAAATTACGTATTTTAAGGTCCCCAGAAAAATCGCACAAGAAACGGCTCAAGGGCGCCACCTAGCAACTTTCAAAGGACCCTTTCCTATTCACTTACTTTATCGTAGAGACTTGAAACTTGGTACACTTGTAGAGCTCCCCAAAACACTCAGAATTTACAATTAATGTCATAGTGCAAGTATCACAGATTGTCGGCCATTTTGGATTGAATCTCCGATTTTGACC
Organism: Poecilia mexicana; assembly: GCF_051168715.1. Taxonomy (NCBI): domain Eukaryota; kingdom Metazoa; phylum Chordata; class Actinopteri; order Cyprinodontiformes; family Poeciliidae; genus Poecilia; species Poecilia mexicana. The sequence goes on from NW_028263391.1 coordinate 642,898, forward strand.
CGATTTTGTCCGTTTACAGGGTTCGCATTTGATCGAACTTGTCCTAGGGATTTCGATCGATCGGCTTGAAACTCGGTCAGATCGTTCAAAAGGCATGGCCGATCCAAAGTTATCGTAGGTTTGCGTTTTCGGGCTTGCTGAAGGGGTCTTTCCGGGGGTCAAAGGTCACCGATTCGCCATGAAACATCAAACTGTTATAACTCTTTGAAAAAAACTCATAGAAGCACCAAACTTTCAGTGATTGATCATCATGGGATGCTCTACAATACCCAACGGTCAAATGATGACGTCACTTAGGCCACGCCCCCTGAGAACAGGAAGTGTCATTTTTTACGCTGAACGGTCGCTATCTGACCCCTTTGACCTAATCGAGGTGAAACTGTGTCCACAGACAGAAAACATGTTGGTGTGTTGAGGATTCCAAGCCAAGCTCATTTGAATCCAGCAGGTGGGCGTGGCGGCGTGGCGAAGTGACCCTAAACGCCGTGTCCTTACGTTTGGCTGTGGATTCCACAATTTTGAGGCCAGCTGCACCAAACTTGACATGAGTGATCCTGGTAGGGTCCCCTACGATCCTATGTTGTCATAGTCTGACGTCATCTAAGCCCCGCCCCCTCAGAACAGGAAGTGCTTTTTTTTCCATGGAAAGCTGCCTTTCTGGCTCACTGCACCTAATCAACATGATTCTGTGTTGGATGACAGATAACATGTTAGTCTCACTTGCTTTAAAGCGCCAAGAGTCTTCTGTAGAGGGCGTGGCCGTGGGACCGCGGCGAAGCAGAGGTAACGCCGCCGCCATACGTTTGGCTCTAGATTCCACATCGTTCAGCCCAGCTGCACCAAACTCACTAGGATGCATCCTTATCCATCCCCGAACAGGAATCCATAACAGTCGTTGATGGGCGTGGCCTAATTTCTCTACAGCGCCCCCTAGAAATTTTTAAATGATCAGCCCCAAGCCATGCTTTAACCTAGAATTATGAAACTTGGTACACATGTGTATCATATCAGGACCTACAAAAAAGTCTCTTGGAGCCATGGTGCAAACCCAACAGGAAGTCGGCCATTTTGGATCAAAATCAGCCATTTCCTCTTTTTCATAGACATCGCATCTGATCTATCTCCTCCTGCAGCTTTTGAGATAGAGACTTCAAACTCAGTCAGCAGAGACTTGAGACATTAAAGATGAAAAGTTATCGTAGGAATTTTTCTATGTCAAAGCATGTGGGCGTGGCTAAGTCCCAAACTTTGACTATTCGCCATGAAACATCAAGATGCAATAACTTCCACATAGAAGGTCACAGCTGCATCAGACTTCCTATGTCTCATTATAGACCAGCCTTCATCATAGTTAGGTGGTCGATTGATGACATCACCCTAGCCCCGCCCACTTCCGACAGGAACTAACCTCTTTCTTCAATTGTATGTCTTACTTTTACTCTCTAATTCTTATGGGTTTCATCCTGTGCAGGCTGACATGAAATGAAATGATGATGAACTCTGCCGTGATGAACTCTACTGACCCGTGGGGGCGTGGCTAAGTCCCAAACTTTGAATATACATCATGAAACATGAATGTGAAATTACTTCCTAATGCCAGGTCACAGCTGCATCAGACTTTCTATGTGTCATTATAGACCAGCCATCATGACAGTTAGGTGGTCGATTGATGACATAACATTAGCCCCGCCCACTTCCGACAGGAAGTCACCTGTTTTTTCTACTGTATGTCTTACTTTTTCTCTCTAATTCTTATGGGTTTCATCCTGTCCTGACTGACATAAAATGAAATGATGATGAACTTATTGATGATGAACTCATTGATGATGTACTCTACTGACCCGTGGGGGCGTGGCAAAATGGCTGTCCCTCGTAATATGCATACGTTCGTCTCGTATTCACAAACGCATCATCCGATTTGCACCAGACATTGTATGAGTGACACTTGTGAACCTCTAAGGAGCCCAATAGAGTTTAATTGCGATTTGACTCCACTGCGCACCAAGGTTAATCAAACACCTGTGTCTCCTTGCGATATTAGCTGATCTACACCAGATTTTTGTGCATTGTCTGGGAGCAATGTCGAACATGACAGGGTGACTATCTTCAGGGCGGGTTTGGCAGCTCCGTGAGAGCAAGGAGGTGGCTGGGGGTAGGCGGTGGCTGGGGTGACATGGTGCTGAGGGGAGGCAGTGGCTGGGGGGAGGTGGTGCTGAGGGGAGGCGGTGGCTGGGGGGAGGCGGTGCTGGAACATCCGCGGTGGCTAGGCTTGAGCGGCGCTTGGCTGCGAGGGCCGCTTGAGGCTCCGCGGAGCTTTAATTATTATTATTATGCTTCCGCCAAATAAATTGGCTTTTAGGGGGCTTTATCATATTCAAAAACTCACCAAACTTGGCGGACGCATCAGGTCTGCGTGAAAATTACGTATTTTAAGGTCCCCGGAAAAATCGCAACAGAAACGGCTCAAGGGCGCCACCTAGCAACTTTCAAAAGACCCTTTCCTATTCACTTACTTTATCGTACAGACTTGAAACTTGGTACACTTGTAGAGCTCCCCAAGACACTCTGAATTTACAATTAATGTCATAGTGCAAGTATCACAGAATGTCGGCCATTTTGGATTGAACCTCCGATTTTGACCCGATTTTGGCCGTTTACAGGGTTCGCATTTGATCTAACTCCTCCTAGGGATTTCGATCGATCGGCTTGAAAATCGGTCAGATCGTTCAAAAGGCATGGCCGATCCAAAGTTATCGTAGGTTTGCGTTTTCGGGCTTGCTGAAGGGGTCTTTCCGGGGGTCAAAGGTCACCGATTCGCCATGAAACATCAAACTGTTATAACTCTTTGAAAAAAACTCATAGAAGCACCAAACTTTCAGTGATTGATCATCATGGGATGCTCTACAATACCCAACGGTCAAATGATGACGTCACTTAGGCCACGCCCCCTGAGAACAGGAAGTGTCATTTTTTACGCTGAACGGTCGCTATCTGACCCCTTTGACCTAATCGAGGTGAAACTGTGTCCACAGACAGAAAACATGTTGGTGTGTTGAGGATTCCAAGCCAAGCTCATTTGAATCCAGCAGGTGGGCGTGGCGGCGTGGCGAAGTGACCCTAAACGCCGTGTCCTTACGTTTGGCTGTGAATTCCACAATTTTGAGGCCAGCTGCACCAAACTTGACATGAGTGATCCTGGTAGGGTCCCCTACGATCCTATGTTGTCATAGTCTGACGTCATCTAAGCCCCGCCCCCTCAGAACAGGAAGTGCTTTTTTTTCCATGGAAAGCTGCCTTTCTGGCTCACTGCACCTAATCAACATGATTCTGTGTTGGATGACAGATAACATGTTAGTCTCACTTGCTTTAAAGCGCCAAGAGTCTTCTGTAGAGGGCGTGGCCGTGGGACCGCGGCGAAGCAGAGGTAACGCCGCCGACATACGTTTGGCTCTAGATTCCACATCGTTCAGCCCAGCTGCACCAAACTCACTAGGATGCATCCTTATCCATCCCCGAACAGGAATCCATAACAGTCGTTGATGGGCGTGGCCTAATTTCTCTACAGCGCCCCCTAGAAATTTTTAAATGATCAGCCCCAAGCCATGCTTTAACCTAGAATTATGAAACTTGGTACACATGTGTATCATGTCAGGACCTACAAAAAAGTCTCTTGGAGCCATGGTGCAAACCCAACAGGAAGTCGGCCATTTTGGATCAAAATCAGCCATTTCCTCTTTTTCATAGACATCGCATCTGATCTATCTCCTCCTGCAGCTTTTGAGATAGAGACTTCAAACTCAGTCAGCAGAGACTTGAGACATTAAAGATGAAAAGTTATCGTAGGAATTTTTCTATGTCAAAGCATGTGGGCGTGGCTAAGTCCCAAACTTTGACTATTCGCCATGAAACATCAAGATGCAATAACTTCCACATAGAAGGTCACAGCTGCATCAGACTTCCTATATCTGACTACAGACCACCCCTCATCACATTGAGATGGTCAGTTGATGACATCACCTTAACCCCGCCCACTTCCGACAGGAAGTCACCTGTTTTTTCTATTGTATGTCTTACTTTTACTCTCTAAATCATATGGGTTTCATCCTGTGCAGGCTGACATGAAATGACATGATGATGAACTCTCCCATGATGAACTCGACTGACCCGTGGGGGCGTGGCTAAGTCCCAAACTTTGACTATACACCATGAAACATGAATGTGAAATAACTTCCAAATGCCAGGTCACAGCTGCATCAGACTTTCTATGTCTCATTATAGATAAGCCCTCATCACAGTTAGGTGGTCGATTGATGACGTCACCTTTGCCCCGCCCACTTCCGAAAGGAAGTAACATGTTTTTTCAAATGTATGTCTTACAGTCTAATTCATATGGGTTTAATCCTGTGCAGACTGACATAAAATGAAATGATGATGAACTTATTGATGATGAACTCATTGATGATGTACTCTACTGACCAGTGGGGGCGTGGCAAAATGGCTGTCCCTCGTAATATGCATACGTTCGTCTCGTATTCACAAACGCATCATTCAATTTGCACCAGACATTGTATGAGTGACACTTTTGAACCTCTAAGGAGCCCAATAGAGTTTAATTGTGATTTGACTCCACTGCGCCCCCTAGGTTAATCAAACAGCTGTATCTCCTCTCTACATGGCGCGATGTGCTCCAGATTTTTGGTTCATCGCCAGGGAGCTCTGCCGAAGCCGTAAAAGCGGATAGCGTGGATGAGGGCGCGCGAGCGTCGGCGGTGGCGGGCGGGTGGCGGTGCTGGTACCCCCGCGGTGGCTATAGGCCGGAGCAGCGCTAGCTGCGAGGGCCGCTTGAGGCTCCGCGGAGCTTTAATTAGGCCCGAGCAGCTAAGCGCTGCGAGAGCCTATTGAAACTGTACTGTTTCTTATTATTAGGCCCGAGCAGCTATCGCTGCGAGAGCCTATTGAAACTGTACTGTTTATTATTAGGCCCGAGCAGCTAAGCGCTGCGAGAGCCTATTGAAACCTTGCTGTTTCTTATTATTATAGTTCTTCAGCCAAATGAATTGGCTTTTTGGGGGCTTTATCATATTCAAAAACTCACCAAACTTGGCGGGGGCATAGAGCCCGTGTAAAATTTACGTATTTTAAGGTCCCCGGAAAAATCGCAAAAGAAACGGCTCAGTGGCGCCACCTAGCAACTTTCAAAAGACCCTTTCCTATTCACTTACTTTATCGTACAGACTTGAAACTTGGTACACTTGTAGAGCTCCCCAAGACACTCTGAATTTACAATTAATGTCATAGTGCAAGTATCACAGATTGTCGGCCATTTTGGATTGAAGTTCCGATTTTGACCCGATTTTGGGCGTTTACAGGGTTCGCATTTGATCGAACTTGTCCTAGGGATTTCGATCGATCGGCTTCAAACTCGGTCAGATCGTTCATAAGGCATGGCCGATCCAAAGTTATCGTAGGTTTGCGTTTTCGGGCTTGCTGAAGGGGTCTTTCCGGGGGTCAAAGGTCACCGATTCCCCATGAAACATCAAACTGTTATAACTCTTTGAAAAAAACTCATAGAAGCACCAAACTTTCAGTGATTGATCATCATGGGATGCTCTACAATACCCAACGGTCAAATGATGACGTCACTTAGGCCACGCCCCCTGAGAACAGGAAGTGTCATTTTTTACGCTGAACGGTCGCTATCTGACCCCTTTGACCTAATCGAGGTGAAACTGTGTCCACAGACAGAAAACATGTTGGTGTGTTGAGGATTCCAAGCCAAGCTCATTTGAATCCAGCAGGTGGGCGTGGCGGCGTGGCGAAGTGACCCTAAACGCCGTGTCCTTACGTTTGGCTGTGGATACCACAATTTTGAGGCCAGCTGCACCAAACTTGACATGAGTGATCCTGGTAGGGTCCCCTACGATCCTATGTTGTCATAGTCTGACGTCATCTAAGCCCCGCCCCCTCAGAACAGGAAATGCTTTTTTTTCCATGGAAAGCTGCCTTTCTGGCTCACTGCACCTAATCAACATGATTCTGTGTTGGATGACAGATAACATGTTAGTCTCACTTGCTTTAAAGCGCCAAGAGTCTTCTGTAGAGGGCGTGGCCGTGGGACCGCGGCGAAGCAGAGGTAACGCCACCGCCATACGTTTGGCTCTAGATTCCACATCGTTCAGCCCAGCTGCACCAAACTCACTAGGATGCATCCTTATTCGTACCCGAACAGGAATCCATAACAGTCGTTGATGGGCGTGGCCTAATTTCTCTACAGCGCCCCCTGGAATTTTTTAAATGATCAGCCCCAAGCCATGCTTTAACCTAGAATTATGAAACTTGGTACACATGTGTATCATGTCAGGACCTACAAAAAAGTCTCTTGGAGCCATGGTGCAAACCCAACAGGAAGTCGGCCATTTTGGATCAAAATCAGCCATTTCCTCTTTTTCATAGACATCGCATCTGATCTATCTCCTCCTGCAGCTTTTGAGATAGAGACTTCAAACTCAGTCAGCAGAGACGTGAGACATTAAAGATGAAAAGTTATCGTAGGAATTTTTCTATGTCAAAGCATGTGGGCGTGGCTAAGTCCCAAACTTTGACTATTCGCCATGAAACATCAAGATGCAATAACTTCCACATAGAAGGTCACAGCTGCATCAGACTTCCTATATCTGACTACAGACCACCCCTCATCACATTGAGATGGTCAGTTGATGACATCACCTTAACCCCGCCCACTTCCGACAGGAAGTCACCTGTTTTTTCTATTATATGTCTTACTTTTACTCTCTAAGTCATATGGGTTTCATCCGGTGTAGGCTGACATGACATGATATGATGATGAACTCTCCCATGATGAACTCGACTGACCCGTGGGGGCGTGGCTAAGTCCCAAACTTTGACTATACAGCATGAAACATGAATGTGAAATAACTTCCAAATGCCAGGTCACAGCTGCATCAGACTTTCTTTGTCTCATTATAGACCAGCCTTCATCATAGTTAGGTGGTCGATTGATGACATCACCCTAGCCCCGCCCACTTCCGACAGGAAGTAACCTCTTTCTTCAATTGTATGTCTTACTTTTACTCTCTAATTCTTATGGGTTTCATCCTGTGCAGACTGACATGAAATGAAATGATGAGGAACTCTGCCGTGATGAACTCTACTGACCCGTGGGGGCGTGGCTAAGTCCCAAACTTTGAATATACATCATGAAACATGAATGTGAAATTACTTCCTAATGCCAGGTCACAGATGCATCAGACTTTCTATGTGTCATTATAGACCAGCCATCATGACAGTTAGGTGGTCGATTGATGACATAACATTAGCCCCGCCCACTTCCGACAGGAAGTCACCTGTTTTTTCTACTGTATGTCTTACTTTTTCTCTCTAATTCTTATGGGTTTCATCCTGTCCTGACTGACATAAAATGAAATGATGATGAACTTATTGATGATGAACTCATTGATGATGTACTCTACTGACCCGTGGGGGCGTGGCAAAATGGCTGTCCCTCGTAATATGCATACGTTCGTCTCGTATTCACAAACGCATCATCCGATTTGCACCAGACATTGTATGAGTGACACTTGTGAACCTCTAAGGAGCCCAATAGAGTTTAATTGTGATTTGACTCCACTGCGCCCCCTAGGTTAATCAAACAGCTGTATCTCCTCTCTACATGGCCCGATGTGCTCCAGATTTTTGGTTCATCGCCAGGGAGCTCTGCCGAAGCCGTAAAAGCGGATAGCGTGGATGAGGGCGCGTGAGCGTCGGCGGTGGCGGGCGGGTGGCGGTGCTGGTACCCCCGCGGTGGCTATAGGCCGGAGCAGCGCTAGCTGCGAGGGCCGCTTGAGGCTCCGCGGAGCTTTAATTTTTTTTATTCTCCCAAATGAATTGGCTTTTTGGGGGCTTTATCATATTCAAAAACTCACCAAACTTGGCGGGGGCATAGAGCCCGTGTAAAATTTACGTATTTTAAGGGTCCCGGAAAAATCGCTACAGAAACGGCTCAAGGGCGCCACCTAGCAAATTTCAAAAGACCCTTTCCTATTCACTTACTTTATCGTAGAGACTTGAAACTTGGCACACTTGTAGAGCTCCCCAAGACACTCTGAATTTACAATTAATGTCATAGTGCAAGTATCACAGAATGTCGGCCATTTTGGATTGAAGTTCCGATTTTGACCCGATTTTGGCCGTTTACAGGGTTCGCATTTTTTCTAACTTGTCCTAGGGACTTCGATCGATCGGCTTCAAACTCGGTCAGATCGTTCATAAGGCATGGCCGATCCAAAGTTATCAAAGGTTTGCGTTTTCGACCTTCCTGAAGGGGGGTTACCTGGGGTCAAAGTTCACCTAGTCGCCATGAAAAATAAAACGGTTATAACTTTTAAAAAAAAACTCACAGCAGCACCAAACTTTCAGTGATTGATCATCATCGGGTCCCCTACAATACACAATGGTGAAATGATGACATCACTTAGGCCACGCCCCCTGAGAACAGGAAGTGTCATGTTTTACTCTAAACTGTCGCTATCTGACCCCTTTGACCTAATCAACATGAAACTGTGTCCACAGACAGAAAACATGTTGGTGTGTCATGGATTCCAACCCTGTTTCGCTTTGAAGGAGCAGGTGGGCGTGGCGGCGTGGCGAAGTGACCTGTAACGCCGTCGCCATACGTTTGGCTGTAGATTCCACAATTTTGAGCCCAGCTGCACCAAACTTCACATGAGTGATCCTGGTGGGATGCCTGACGATCCTATATCGTCATAGTCTGACGTCATCTAAGCCCCGCCCCCTCAGAACAGGAAGTGCCTTTTTTTGACTTGTAAAGCTCCATCTATGGCTCTCTCCACCTAATCAAGATGATTCTGTGTTGGATGACAGATAACATGTTGGTCTCACTTGCTTTAAAGCGCCAAGAGTTTTCAGTAGAGGGCGTGGCCGTGGCAGCGCGGCGAAGCAGAGGGAACGCCGCCGACATACGTTTGGCTCTAGATTCCACATGTTTCAGCCCAGCTGCACCAAACTCACTAGGATGCATCCTTATTCATCCCCGAACAGGAATCCATAACAGTCGTCGATAGGCGTGGCCTAATTTATCTACAGCGCCCCCTAGAATTATTTAAATAATCAGCCCCAAGCCATTCTTTAACCTAGAATTATGAAACTTGGTACACATGTGTATAATGTCAGGACCTACAAAAAAGTCTCTTGGAGCCATGGTGCAAACCCAACAGGAAGTCGGCCATTTTGGATCAAAATCCGCCATTTACTGTTTTTCATAGACGTCGGATCTGATCTATCTCCTCCTACAGCTTTCAAGATACAGACTTCAAACTCAGTCAGCAGAGAGTTGAGACATTAAACGTCAGAAGTTATCAGAGGAATTTTTGGGTGTCAAAGCATGTGGGCGTGGCTTAGTCCCAAACTTTGACTATTCACCATTAATCATCAAAGTGACATAACATGCACATACAAGGTCACAGCTGCATCAGACTTTCTATGTCTCATTATAGACCAGTCCTCATCACAGTTAGGTGGTCAATTGATGACATCACCTTAGCCCCGCCCACTTCCGAGAGGAAGTCACCTGTTTTTTCCACTGTATGTCTGACTTTTACACTCTAAAACATGTTGGTGTGTCATGGATTCCAACCCTGGGCAGACTGACATAAAATGAGATGATGATGAAGTCTGTAAATCCCTACTGACCTGGGGGGTGTGGCAAAATGGCTGTCCCTCGCCATATGGATCGTCCCAAACTTTGACTATTCGCCATAAAACATGAATGTCAAATAATTTCAAAATGCCAGGTCACAGCTGCATCAGACTTTCTATGTCTCATTATAGACCTGACCTCATCACAGTTAGGTGGTCGATTGATGACATCACCTTAGCCCCGCCCACTTCCGACAGGAAGTCACCTGTTTTTTCTACTGTATGTCTTACTTTTACACTCTAAAACATGTTGGTGTGTCATGGATTCCAACCCTGGGCAGACTGACATAAAATGAGATGATGATGAAGTCTGTAAATCCCTACTGACCTGGGGGGTGTGGCAAAATGGCTGTCCCTCGCCATATGGATCGTCCCAAACTTTGACTATTCGCCATAAAACATGAATGTCAAATAATTTCCAAATGCCAGGTCACAGCTGCATCAGACTTTCTATGTCTCATTATAGACCAGACCTCATCACAGTTAGGTGGTCGATTGATGACATCACCTTAGCCCCGCCCACTTCCGACAGGAAGTCATCTGTTTTTTCTACTGTATGTCTTACTTTTACACTCTAAAACATATTGGTGTGTCATGGATTCCAACCCTGTGCAGACTGACATAAAATGAGATGAAGATGAACTCTGTCAATGGCATCTGACCCTTGTGGGTGTGGCAAAACTGGCTGTCCCTCGCCATATGCATACGATCGTCTCTTATTCACAAACGCATCATCCAATTTGCACCAGACTTTTTATGAGTGACACTTGTGAACCTCTAAGGAGCCCAATAGAGTTTAATTGCAATTTGACTCCACTGCGCCCCCTAGGTTAATCAAACAGCTGTATCTCCTTGCCACATGGCCCGATCTGCTCCAGATTTTGGGTGCATCGCCAGGGAACGCTGCCGAAGGCATCAAAGCGGATCGCGTGGAGGACGGCGCGCGAGCGTCGGCGGTGGCTGGTGGGAGGCGGTGCTGGAACATACTCGGTGGCTATAGGCTCGAGCGGCGATGGCTGCGAGGGCCGCTTGAGGCTCCGCGGAGCTTTAATTAGGCCCGAGCAGCTAAGCGCTGCGAGAGCCTATTGAAACCTTGCTGTTTCTTATTATTATTATAGTTCTTGTGCCAAATGAATTGGCTTTTTGGGGGCTTTATCATATTCAAAAACTCACCAAACTTGGCGGGGGCATAGAGCCCGGTGCGAAATTTTGTATTTTATGGTCGTTGCAAAAATCGCAAAAGAAACGGCTCAAGGGCGCCACCTAGCAACTTTCAAAGGACCCTTTCCTATTCACTTACTTTATCGTAGAGACTTGAAACTTGGTACACTTGTACAGCTCCCCAAAACACTCAGAATTTACAATTAATGTCATAGTGCAAGTATCACAGATTGTCGGCCATTTTGGATTAAAGTTCCGATTTTGACCCGATTTTGGGCGTTTGCAGGGTTCGCATTTGATCGAACTTGTCCTAGGGATTTCGATCGATCGGCTTCAAACTCGGTCAGATCGTTCATAAGGCATGGCCGATCCAAAGTTATCGTAGGTTTGCGTTTTCGGGCTTGCTGAAGGGGTCTTTCCGGGGGTCAAAGGTCACCGATTCGCCATGAAACATCAAACTGTTATAACTCTTTGAAAAAAACTCATAGAAGCACCAAACTTTCAGTGATTGATCATCATGGGATGCTCTACAATACCCAACGGTCAAATGATGACGTCACTTAGGCCACGCCCCCTGAGAACAGGAAGTGTCATTTTTTACGCTGAACGGTCGCTATCTGACCCCTTTGACCTAATCGAGGTGAAACTGTGTCCACAGACAGAAAACATGTTGGTGTGTTGAGGATTCCAAGCCAAGCTCATTTGAATCCAGCAGGTGGGCGTGGCGGCGTGGCGAAGTGACCCTAAACGCCGTGTCCTTACGTTTGGCTGTGGATTCCACAATTTTGAGGCCAGCTGCACCAAACTTGACATGAGTGATCCTGGTAGGGTCCCCTACGATCCTATGTTGTCATAGTCTGACGTCATCTAAGCCCCGCCCCCTCAGAACAGGAAGTGCTTTTTTTTCCATGGAAAGCTGCCTTTCTGGCTCACTGCACCTAATCAACATGATTCTGTGTTGGATGACAGATAACATGTTAGTGTCACTTGCTTTAAAGCGCCAAGAGTCTTCTGTAGAGGGCGTGGCCGTGGGACCGCAGCGAAGCAGAGGTAACGCCGCCGCCATACGTTTGGCTCTAGATTCCACATCGTTCAGCCCAGCTGCACCAAACTCACTAGGATGCATCCTTATCCATCCCCGAACAGGAATCCATAACAGTCGTTGATGGGCGTGGCCTAATTTCTCTACAGCGCCCCCTAGAAATTTTTAAATGATCAGCCCCAAGCCATGCTTTAACCTAGAATTATGAAACTTGGTACACATGTGTATCATGTCAGGACCTACAAAAAAGTCTCTTGGAGCCATGGTGCAAACCCAACAGGAAGTCGGCCATTTTGGATCAAAATCAGCCATTTCCTCTTTTTCATAGACATCGCATCTGATCTATCTCCTCCTGCAGCTTTTGAGATAGAGACTTCAAACTCAGTCAGCAGAGACTTGAGACATTAAAGATGAAAAGTTATCGTAGGAATTTTTCTATGTCAAAGCATGTGGGCGTGGCTAAGTCCCAAACTTTGACTATTCGCCATGAAACATCAAGATGCAATAACTTCCACATAGAAGGTCACAGCTGCATCAGACTTCCTATATCTGACTACAGACCACCCCTCATCACATTGAGATGGTCAGTTGATGACATCACCTTAACCCCGCCCACTTCCGACAGGAAGTCACCTGTTTTTTCTATTGTATGTCTTACTTTTACTCTCTAAGTCATATGGGTTTCATCCGGTGTAGGCTGACATGACATGATATGATGATGAACTCTCCCATGATGAACTCGACTGACCCGTGGGGGCGTGGCTAAGTCCCAAACTTTGACTATACAGCATGAAACATGAATGTGAAATAACTTCCAAATGCCAGGTCACAGCTGCATCAGACTTTCTATGTCTCATTATAGACCAGCCTTCATCATAGTTAGGTGGTCGATTGATGACATCACCCTAGCCCCGCCCACTTCCGACAGGAAGTAACCTCTTTCTTCAATTGTATGTCTTACTTTTACTCTCTAATTCTTATGGGTTTCATCCTGTGCAGGCTGACATGAAATGAAATGATGATGAACTCTGCCGTGATGAACTCTACTGACCCGTGGGGGCGTGGCTAAGTCCCAAACTTTGAATATACATCATGAAACATGAATGTGAAATTTCTTCCTAATGCCAGGTCACAGATGCATCAGACTTTCTATGTCTCATTATAGACCAGCCCTCATCACAGTTAGGTGGTCGATTGATGACATCACCTTAGCCCCGCCCACTTCCGACAGGAAGTCACCTCTTTTTTCTACTGTATGTCTTACTTTTACACTCTAAAACATGTTGGTGTGTCATGGATACCAACCCTGTGCAGACTGACATAACATGAGATGATGATGAACTCTGTCAATGCCTACTGACCCGTGGGGGAGTGGCAAAATGGCTGTCCCTCGCCATATGCATACGATCGTCTCTTATTCACAAACGCATCATCCTATTTGCACCAGACTTTTTATGAGTGACACTTGTGAACCTCTGAGGAGCCCAATACAGTTTAATTGCAATTTGACTCCACTGCGCCCCCTAGGTTAATCAAACAGCTGTAGCTCCTTGCCACATGGCCCGATCTGCTCCAGATTTTGGGTGCATGGCCAGGGAACGCTGCCGAAGGCATCAAAGCGGATCGCGTGGAGGACGGCGCGCGAGCGTCGGCGGTGGCCGGCGGGAGGCGGTGCTGGAACATCCGCGGTGGCTATAGGCTTGAGCGGCGCTTGGCTGCGAGGGCCGCTTGAGGCTCCGCGGAGCTTTAATTATTATTATTTTTTTTATCTTCCCAAATGAATTGGCTTTTTGGGGGCTTTATCATATTCAAAAACTCACCAAACTTGGCGGGGGCATAGAGCCCGTGTAAAATTTACGTATTTTAAGGTCCCGGGAAAAATCGCAACAGAAACGGCTCAAGGGCGCCACCTAGCAACTTTCAAAAGACCCTTTCCTATTCACTTACTTTATCGTAGAGACTTGAAACTTGGTACACTTGTAGAGCTCCCCAAAACACTCAGAATTTACAATTAATGTCATAGTGCAAGTATCACAGATTGTCGGCCATTTTGGATTGAAGTTCCGATTTTGACCCGATTTTGGGCGTTTGCAGGGTTCGCATTTGATCGAACTTGTCCTAGGGATTTCGATCGATCGGCTTCAAACTCGGTCAGATCGTTCAAAAGGCATGGCCGATCCAAAGTTATCGTAGGTTTGCGTTTTCGGGCTTGCTGAAGGGGTCTTTCCGGGGGTCAAAGGTCACCGATTCGCCATGAAACATCAAACTGTTATAACTCTTTGAAAAAAACTCATAGAAGCACCAAACTTTCAGTGATTGATCATCATGGGATGCTCTACAATACCCAACGGTCAAATGATGACGTCATTTAGGCCACGCCCCCTGAGAACAGGAAGTGTCATTTTTTACGCTGAACGGTCGCTATCTGACCCCTTTGACCTAATCGAGGTGAAACTGTGTCCACAGACAGAAAACATGTTGGTGTGTTGAGGATTCCAAGCCAAGCTCATTTGAATCCAGCAGGTGGGCGTGGCGGCGTGGCGAAGTGACCCTAAACGCCGTGTCCTTACGTTTGGCTGTGGATTCCACAATTTTGAGGCCAGCTGCACCAAACTTGACATGATTGATCCTGGTAGGTTCCCCTACGATCCTATGTTGTCATAGTCTGACGTCATCTAAGCCCCGCCCCCTCAGAACAGGAAGTGCTTTTTTTTCCATGGAAAGCTGCCTTTCTGGCTCACTGCACCTAATCAACATGATTCTGTGTTGGATGACAGATAACATGTTAGTCTCACTTGCTTTAAAGCGCCAAGAGTCTTCTGTAGAGGGCGTGGCCGTGGGACCGCGGCGAAGCAGAGGTAACGCCGCCGCCATACGTTTGGCTCTAGATTCCACATCGTTCAGCCCAGCTGCACCAAACTCACTAGGATGCATCCTTATCCATCCCCGAACAGGAATCCATAACAGTCGTTGATGGGCGTGGCCTAATTTCTCTACAGCGCCCCCTAGAAATTTTTAAATGATCAGCCCCAAGCCATGCTTTAACCTAGAATTATGAAACTTGGTACACATGTGTATCATGTCAGGACCTACAAAAAAGTCTCTTGGAGCCATGGTGCAAACCCAACAGGAAGTCGGCCATTTTGGATCAAAATCAGCCATTTCCTCTTTTTCATAGACATCGCATCTGATCTATCTCCTCCTACAGCTTTCGAGATACAGACTTCAAACTCAGTCAGCAGAGACTTGAGACATTAAAGATGAAAAGTTATCGTAGGAATTTTTCTATGTCAAAGCATGTGGGCGTGGCTAAGTCCCAAACTTTGACTATTCGCCATGAAACATCAAGATGCAATAACTTCCACATAGAAGGTCACAGCTGCATCAGACTTCCTATATCTGACTACAGACCACCCCTCATCACATTGAGATGGTCAGTTGATGACATCACCTTAACCCCGCCCACTTCCGACAGGAAGTCACCTGTTTTTTCTATTGTATGTCTTACTTTTACTCTCTAAGTCATATGGGTTTCATCCTGTGCAGACTGACATGAAATGAAATGATGATGAACTCTGCCGTGATGAACTCTACTGACCCGTGGGGGCGTGGCTAAGTCCCAAACTTTGACTATACACCATGAAACATGAATGTGAAATAACTTCCAAATGCCAGGTCACAGCTGCATCAGACTTTCTGTGTCTCATTATAGATCAGCAATCATCACAGTTAGGTGGTCGATTGATGACGTCACCTTAGCCCCGCCCACTTCCGACAGGAAGTCACCTGTTTTTTCTACTGTATGTCTTACTTTTTCTCTCTAATTCTTATGGGTTTCATCCTGTGCTGACTGACATGAAATTAAATGATGATGAACTCTGCCGTGATGAACTCTACTGACCCGTGTGGGCGTGGCTAAGTCCCAAACTTTGACTATACACCATGAAACATGAATGTGAAATAACTTCCAAATGCCAGGTCACAGCTGCATCAGACTTTCTATGTCTCATTATAGACCAGCCTTCATCATAGTTAGGTGGTCGATTGATGACATCACCCTAGCCCCGCCCACTTCCGACAGGAAGTAACCTCTTTCTTCAATTGTATGTCTTACTTTTACTCTCTAATTCTTATTGGTTTCATCCTGTGCAGGCTGACATGAAATGACATGATGATGAACTCTCCCATGATGAACTCTACTGACCCGTGGGGGCGTGGCTAAGTCCCAAACTTTGACTATACACCATGAAACATGAATGTGAAATAACTTCCAAATGCCAGGTCAGAGCTGCATCAGACTTTCTATGTCTCATTATAGATAAGCCCTCATCACAGTTATGTGGTCGATTGATGACATCACCCTTGCCCCGCCCACTTCCGACAGGAAGTGACCTGTTTTTTCTACTGTATGTCTTACTTTTTCTCTCTAATTCTTATGGGTTTCATCCTGTGCAGACTGACATAAAATGACATGATAATGACCTGTCATGATGAACTCTACTGATTCGTGGGGGCGTGGCAAAATGGCCATCCCTCGCCATATGCATATGATCGTCCCAAACTTTGACTATTCGCCATAAATCATGAAAGTGAGATAACATGCACATACGAGGTCACAGCTGCATCAGACTTTCTATGTCTCATTATAGACCAGCCCTCATCACAGTTAGGTGGTCGATTGATGACATCACCTTAGCCCCGCCCACTTCCGACAGGAAGTCACCTGTTTTTTATACTGTATGTCTTACTTTTACACTCTAAAACATGTTGGTGTGTCATGGATTCCAACCCTGTGCAGACTGACATAACATGACATGATGATGAACTCTGTCAATGCCTACTGACCCGTGGGGGAGTGGCAAAATGGCTGTCCCTCGCCATATGCATATGATCGTCTCTTATTCACAAACGCATCATCCTATTTGCACCAGACTTTTTATGAGTGAAACTTGTGAACCTCTGAGGAGCCCAATACAGTTTAATTGCAATTTGACTCCACTGCGCCCCCTAGGTTAATCAAACAGCTGTATCTCCTTGCCACATGGCCCAATCTGCTCCAGATTTTGGGTGCATGGCCAGTGAACGCTGCCGAAGACATCGAAGCGGATCGCATGGAGGACGGCGCGCGAGCGTCGGCGGTGGCCGGCGGGAGGCGGTGCTGGAACATCCGCGGTGGCTATAGGCTTGAGCGGCGCTTGGCTGCGAGGGCCGCTTGAGGCTCCGCGGAGCTTTAATTAGGCCCGAGCAGCTATCGCTGCGAGAGCCTATTGAAACTGTACTGTTTATTATTAGGCCCGAGCAGCTAAGCGCTGCGAGAGCCTATTGAAACTGTGCTGTAAATTATTATTATTATTATTATTCTTATTCTTCCGTAAAATAAATTGGCTTTTTGGGGGCTTTATCATATTCAAAAACTCACCAAACTTGGCGGGGGCATAGAGCCCGGTGAAAATTTACGTATTTTAAGGTCCCCAGAAAAATCGCACAAGAAACGGCTCAAGGGCGCCACCTAGCAAATTTCAAAAGACCCTTTCCTATTCACTTACTTTATCGTACAGACTTGAAACTTGGTACACTTGTACAGCTCCCCAAGACACTCAGAATTTACAATTAATGTCATAGTGCAAGTATCACAGAATGTCGGCCATTTTGGATTGAAGTTCCGATTTTGGCCGTTCACAGGGTTCGCATTTTTTCGAACTAGTCCTAGGGACTTCGATCGATCGGCTTCAAACTCAGTCAGATCGTTCATAAGGCATGGCCGATCCAAAGTTATCAGAGTTTTGCGTTTTTTTTTCTTCTAAATGGAGTTACCTGGGGTCAAAGTTCACCTTGTCGCCATGAAAAATAAAAGGGTTATAACTTTTACAACAAAACTCACAGCAGCACCAAACTTTCAGTGATTGATCATCAACGGGTCCCCTACAACACCCAATGGTCAAATGATGACATCACTTAGGCCACGCCCCCTGACAACAGGAAGTGTCATGTTTTACTGTGAACGGTCCTTATCTGACCCCTTTGACCTAATAAACATGAAACTGTGTCCACAGACAGAAAACATGTTGGTGTGTCATGGATTCCAACCCTGTTTGGCTTTGATGGACCAGGTGGGCGTGGCGGCATGGCGAAGTGACCTGTAACGCCGTCGCCATACGTTTGGCTGTAGATTCCTCAATCTTGTGCCCAGCTGCACCAAACTTGACATGAGTGATCCTGGTGGGATGCCTGACGATCCTATGTCGTCATAGTCTGACGTCATCTAAGCCCCGCCCCCTCAGAACAGGAAGTGCCTTTTATTGACTTGTACAGCTCCATCTCTGGCTCTCTCGACCTAATCAAGATGATTCTGTGTTGGATGACAGATAACATGTTGGTCTCACTTGCTTTAAAGCGCCAAGAGTTTTCAGTAGAGGGCGTGGCCGTGGCAGCGCGGCGAAGCAGAGGGAACGCCGCCGCCATACGTTTGGCTCTAGATTCCACATCATTCAGACCAGCTGCACCAAACTCACTAGGATGCATCCTTATTCATCCACGAACAGGAATCCATAACAGTCGTTGATGGGCGTGGCCTAATTTCTCTACAGCGCCCCCTAGAAATTTTTAAATGATCAGCCCCAAGCCATGCTTTAACCTAGAATTATGAAACTTGGTACACATGTGTATCATGTCAGGACCTACAAAAAAGTCTCTTGGAGCCATGGTGCAAACCCAACAGGAAGTCGGCCATTTTGGATCAAAATCAGCCATTTCCTCTTTTTCATAGACATCGCATCTGATCTATCTCCTCCTGCAGCTTTTGAGATAGAGACTTCAAACTCAGTCAGCAGAGACTTGAGACATTAAAGATGAAAAGTTATCGTAGGAATTTTTCTATGTCAAAGCATGTGGGCGTGGCTAAGTCCCAAACTTTGACTATTCGCCATGAAACATCAAGATGCAATAACTTCCACATAGAAGGTCACAGCTGCATCAGACTTCCTATATCTGACTACAGACCACCCCTCATCACATTGAGATGGTCAGTTGATGACATCACCTTAACCCCGCCCACTTCCGACAGGAAGTCACCTGTTTTTTCTATTGTATGTCTTACTTTTACTCTCTAAGTCATATGGGTTTCATCCGGTGTAGGCTGACATGACATGATATGATGATGAACTCTCCCATGATGAACTCGACTGACCCGTGGGGGCGTGGCTAAGTCCCAAACTTTGACTATACAGCATGAAACATGAATGTGAAATAACTTCCAAATGCCAGGTCACAGCTGCATCAGACTTTCTATGTCTCATTATAGACCAGCCTTCATCATAGTTAGGTGGTCGATTGATGACATCACCCTAGCCCCGCCCACTTCCGACAGGAAGTAACCTCTTTCTTCAATTGTATGTCTTACTTTTACTCTCTAATTCTTATGGGTTTCATCCTGTGCAGGCTGACATGAAATGACATGATGATGAACTCTCCCATGATGAACTCTACTGACCCGTGGGGGCGTGGCTAAGTCCCAAACTTTGACTATACACCATGAAACATGAATGTGAAATAACTTCCAAATGCCAGGTCAGAGCTGCATCAGACTTTCTATGTCTCATTATAGACCAGACCTCATCACAGTTAGGTGGTCGATTGATGACATCACCTTAGCCACGCCCACTTCCGACAGGAAGTCACCTGTTTTTTCTACTGTATGTCTGACTTTTACTCTCTAAGTCATATGGGTTTCATGCTTTGCAGACTGACATAAAATGAAATGATAATGACCTCTGTCATGATGAACTCTACTGACCCTTGGGGGCGTGGCAAAATGGCTGTCCCCTGTCCCTCGCCATATGCATATGATCATCCCAAACTTTGAGTATTCGCCATAAATCATGAAAGTGAGATAACAGGGAGATACGAGGTCACAGCTGCAACAGACTTTCTATGTCTCATTATAGACCAGACCTCATCACAGTTAGGTGGTCGATTGATGACATCACCTTAGCCCCGCCCACTTCCGACAGGAAGTCATCTGTTTTTTCTACTGTATGTCTTACTTTTACACTCTAAAACATGTTGGTGTGTCATGGATTCCAACCCTGTGCAGACTGACATAAAATCACATGAAGATGAACTCTGTCAATGAATACTGATGCGTGGGGGAGTGGCAAAATGGCTGTCCCTCGCCATATGCATACGATCGTCTCTTATTCACAAACGCATCATCCTATTTGCACCAGACTTTTTATGAGTGACACTTGTGAACCTCTGAGGAGCCCAATACAGTTTAATTGCAATTTGACTCCACTGCGCCCCCTAGGTTAATCAAACAGCTGTATCTCCTTGCCACATGGCCCAATCTGCTCCAGATTTTAGGTGCATGGCCAGGGAACGCTGCCGAAGGCATCAAAGCGGATCGCGTGGAGGACGGCGCGCGAGCGTCGGCGGTGGCCGGCGGGTGGCGGTGCTGGAACATCCGCGGTGGCTATAGGCTTGAGCGGCGCTTGGCTGCGAGGGCCGCTTGAGGCTCCGCGGAGCTTTAATTAGGCCCGAGCAGCTAAGCGCTGCGAGAGCCTATTGAAACTGTGCTGTAAATTATTATTAGGCCCGAGCAGCTAAGCGCTGCGAGAGCCTATTGAAACTGTGCTGTAAATTATTAGGCCCGAGCAGCTAAGCGCTGCGAGAGCCTATTGTTCCTGTACTGTTTCTTATTAGGCCCGAGCAGCTAAGCGCTGCGAGAGCCTATTGAAACCTTGCTGTTTCTTATTATTATAGTTCTTCAGCCAAATGAATTGGCTTTTTGGGGGCTTTATCATACTCAAAAACTCACCAAACGTGGCGGGGGCATAGAGCCCGTGTAAAATTTACGTATTTTAAGGTCCCCAGAAAAATCGCTAAAGAAACGGCTCAAGGGCGCCACCTAGCAACTTTCAAAGGACCCTTTCCTATTCACTTACTTTATCGTAGAGACTTGAAACTTGGTACACTTGTAGAGCTCCCCAAAACACTCAGAATTTACAATTAATGTCATAGTGCAAGTATCACAGATTGTCGGCCATTTTGGATTAAAGTTCCGATTTTGACCCGATTTTGGGCGTTTGCAGGGTTCGCATTTGATCGAACTTGTCCTAGGGATTTCCATCGATCGGCTTCAAACTCGGTCAGATCGTTCATAAGGCATGGCCGATCCAAAGTTATCGTAGGTTTGCGTTTTCGGGCTTGCTGAAGGGGTCTTTCCGGGGGTCAAAGGTCACCGATTCGCCATGAAACATCAAACTGTTATAACTCTTTGAAAAAAACTCATAGAAGCACCAAACTTTCAGTGATTGATCATCATGGGATGCTCTACAATACCCAACGGTCAAATGATGACGTCACTTAGGCCACGCCCCCTGAGAACAGGAAGTGTCATTTTTTACGCTGAACGGTCGCTATCTGACCCCTTTGACCTAATCGAGGTGAAACTGTGTCCACAGACAGAAAACATGTTGGTGTGTTGAGGATTCCAAGCCAAGCTCATTTGAATCCAGCAGGTGGGCGTGGCGGCGTGGCGAAGTGACCCTAAACGCCGTGTCCTTACGTTTGGCTGTGGATTCCACAATTTTGAGGCCAGCTGCACCAAACTTGACATGAGTGATCCTGGTAGGGTCCCCTACGATCCTATGTTGTCATAGTCTGACGTCATCTAAGCCCCGCCCCCTCAGAACAGGAAGTGCTTTTTTTTCCATGGAAAGCTGCCTTTCTGGCTCACTGCACCTAATCAACATGATTCTGTGTTGGATGACAGATAACATGTTAGTCTCACTTGCTTTAAAGCGCCAAGAGTCTTCTG
The DNA here is from genome assembly GCF_051168715.1 of Poecilia mexicana. Lineage (NCBI taxonomy): Eukaryota > Metazoa > Chordata > Actinopteri > Cyprinodontiformes > Poeciliidae > Poecilia > Poecilia mexicana. The sequence goes on from NW_028263391.1 coordinate 664,653, forward strand.
TAGAGGGCGTGGCCGTGGGACCGCGGCGAAGCAGAGGTAACGCCGCCGCCATACGTTTGGCTCTAGATTCCACATCGTTCAGCCCAGCTGCACCAAACTCACTAGGATGCATCCTTATCCATCCCCGAACAGGAATCCATAACAGTCGTTGATGGGCGTGGCCTAATTTCTCTACAGCGCCCCCTAGAAATTTTTAAATGATGAGCCCCAAGGCATGCTTTAACCTAGAATTATGAAACTTGGTACACATGTGTATCATGTCAGGACCTACAAAAAAGTCTCTTGGAGCCATGGTGCAAACCCAACAGGAAGTCGGCCATTTTGGATCAAAATCAGCCATTTCCTCTTTTTCATAGACATCGCATCTGATCTATCTCCTCCTGCAGCTTTTGAGATAGAGACTTCAAACTCAGTCAGCAGAGACTTGAGACATTAAAGATGAAAAGTTATCGTAGGAATTTTTCTATGTCAAAGCATGTGGGCGTGGCTAAGTCCCAAACTTTGACTATTCGCCATGAAACATCAAGATGCAATAACTTCCACATAGAAGGTCACAGCTGCATCAGACTTACTATATCTGACTACAGACCACCCCTCATCACATTGAGATGGTCAGTTGATGACATCACCTTAACCCCGCCCACTTCCGACAGGAAGTCACCTGTTTTTTCTATTGTATGTCTTACTTTTACTTTCTAAGTCATATGGGTTTCATCCGGTGTAGGCTGACATGACATGATATGATGATGAACTCTCCCATGATGAACTCGACTGACCCGTGGGGGCGTGGCTAAGTCCCAAACTTTGACTATACAGCATGAAACATGAATGTGAAATAACTTCCAAATGCCAGGTCACAGCTGCATCAGACTTTCTATGTCTCATTATAGACCAGCCTTCATCATAGTTAGGTGGTCGATTGATGACATCACCCTAGCCCCGCCCACTTCCGACAGGAAGTAACCTCTTTCTTCAATTGTATGTCTTACTTTTACTCTCTAATTCTTATGGGTTTCATCCTGTGCAGGCTAACATGAAATGACATGATGATGAACTCTCCCATGATGAACTCTACTGACCCGTGGGGGCGTGGCTAAGTCCCAAACTTTGAATATACATCATGAAACATGAATGTGAAATTACTTCCTAATGCCAGGTCACAGATGCATCAGACTTTCTATGTCTCATTATAGACCAGCCCTCATCACAGTTAGGTGGTCGATTGATGACATCACCTTAGCCCCGCCCACTTCCGACAGGAAGTCACCTGTTTTTTATACTGTATGTCTTACTTTTACACTCTAAAACATGTTGGTGTGTCATGGATTCCAACCCTGTGCAGACTGACATAACATGACATGATGATGAACTCTGTCAATGCCTACTGACCCGTGGGGGAGTGGCAAAATGGCTGTCCCTCGCCATATGCATATGATCGTCTCTTATTCACAAACGCATCATCCTATTTGCACCAGACTTTTTATGAGTGAAACTTGTGAACCTCTGAGGAGCCCAATACAGTTTAATTGCAATTTGACTCCACTGCGCCCCCTAGGTTAATCAAACAGCTGTATCTCCTTGCCACATGGCCCAATCTGCTCCAGATTTTGGGTGCATGGCCAGTGAACGCTGCCGAAGACATCGAAGCGGATCGCGTGGAGGACGGCGCGCGAGCGTCGGCGGTGGCCGGCGGGAGGCGGTGCTGGAACATCCGCGGTGGCTATAGGCTTGAGCGGCGCTTGGCTGCGAGGGCCGCTTGAGGCTCCGCGGAGCTTTAATTATTATTACGATTCTGCCACCCTTTTTAGGGGGCTTTTTGGGGGATTTATCATATTCAAAAACTCACCAAACGTGGCGGGGGCATAGAGCCCGGTGAAAAATTTCGTATTTTAAGGTCCCCAGAAAAATCGCACAAGAAACGGCTCAAGGGCGCCACCTAGCAACTTTCAAAAGACCCTTTCCTATTCACTTACTTTATCGTAGAGACTTGAAACTTGGTACACTTGTAGAGCTCCCCAAAACACTCTGAATTTACAATTAATGTCATAGTGCAAGTATCACAGATTGTCGGCCATTTTGGATTAAAGTTCCGATTTTGACCCGATTTTGGGCGTTTGCAGGGTTCGCATTTGATCGAACTTGTCCTAGGGATTTCGATCGATCGGCTTGAAACTCGGTCAGATCGTTCATAAGGCATGGCCGATCCAAAGTTATCGTAGGTTTGCGTTTTCGGGCTTGCTGAAGGGGTCTTTCCGGGGGTCAAAGGTCACCGATTCGCCATGAAACATCAAACTGTTATAACTCTTTGAAAAAAACTCATAGAAGCACCAAACTTTCAGTGATTGATCATCATGGGATGCTCTACAATACCCAACGGTCAAATGATGACGTCACTTAGGCCACGCCCCCTGAGAACAGGAAGTGTCATTTTTTACGCTGAACGGTCGCTATCTAACCCCTTTGACCTAATCGAGGTGAAACTGTGTCCACAGACAGAAAACATGTTGGTGTGTTGAGGATTCCAAGCCAAGCTCATTTGAATCCAGCAGGTGGGCGTGGCGGCCTGGCGAAGTGACCCTAAACGCCGTGTCCTTACGTTTGGCTGTGGATTCCACAATTTTGAGGCCAGCTGCACCAAACTTGACATGAGTGATCCTGGTAGGGTCCCCTACGATCCTATGTTGTCATAGTCTGACGTCATCTAAGCCCCGCCCCCTCAGAACAGGAAGTGCTTTTTTTTCCATGGAAAGCTGCCTTTCTGGCTCACTGCACCTAATCAACATGATTCTGTGTTGGATGACAGATAACATGTTAGTCTCACTTGCTTTAAAGCGCCAAGAGTCTTCTGTAGAGGGCGTGGCCGTGGGGCCGCGGCGAAGCAGAGGTAACGCCGCCGCCATACGTTTGGCTCTAGATTCCACATCGTTCAGCCCAGCTGCACCAAACTCACTAGGATGCATCCTTATCCATCCCCGAACAGGAATCCATAACAGTCGTTGATGGGCGTGGCCTAATTTATCTACAGCGCCCCCTAGAAATTTTTAAATGATCAGCCCCAAGCCATGCTTTAACCTAGAATTATGAAACTTGGTACACATGTGTATCATGTCAGGACCTACAAAAAAGTCTCTTGGAGCCATGGTGCAAACCCAACAGGAAGTCGGCCATTTTGGATCAAAATCAGCCATTTCCTCTTTTTCATAGACATCGCATCTGATCTATCTCCTCCTGCAGCTTTTGAGATAGAGACTTCAAACTCAGTCAGCAGAGACTTGAGACATTAAAGATGAAAAGTTATCGTAGGAATTTTTCTATGTCAAAGCATGTGGGCGTGGCTAAGTCCCAAACTTTGACTATTCGCCATGAAACATCAAGATGCAATAACTTCCACATAGAAGGTCACAGCTGCATCAGACTTCCTATATCTGACTACAGACCACCCCTCATCACATTGAGATGGTCAGTTGATGACATCACCTTAACCCCGCCCACTTCCGACAGGAAGTCACCTGTTTTTTCTATTGTATGTCTTACTTTTACTCTCTAAGTCATATGGGTTTCATCCGGTGTAGGCTGACATGACATGATATGATGATGAACTCTCCCATGATGAACTCGACTGACCCGTGAGGGCGTGGCTAAGTCCCAAACTTTGACTATACAGCATGAAACATGAATGTGAAATAACTTCCAAATGCCAGGTCAGAGCTGCATCAGACTTTCTATGTCTCATTATAGATAAGCCCTCATCACAGTTATGTGGTCGATTGATGACATCACCCTTGCCCCGCCCACTTCCGACAGGAAGTGACCTGTTTTTTCTACTGTATGTCTTACTTTTACACTCTAAAACATGTTGGTGTGTCATGGATTCCAACCCTGTGCAGACTGACATAAAATGAGATGATGATGAACTCTGTAAAGGCCTGCTGACCCGTGGGGGCGTGACAAAATGGCTGTCCCTCGCCATATGCATACGATCGTCTCTTATTCACAGACGCATCATCCGATTTGCACCAGACTTTTTATGAGTGACACTTGTTAACCTCTAAGGAGCCCAATAGAGTTTAATTGCAATTTCACTCCACTGCGCCCCCTAGGTTAATCAAACAGCTGTATCTCCTTGCCACATGGCCCAATCTGCTCCAGATTGGGGGTGCATGGCCAGGGAACGCTGCCGAAGGCATCGAAGCGGATCGCGTGGAGGACGGCGCGCGAGCGTCGGCGGTGGCCGGCGGGAGGCGGTGCTGGAACATCCGCGGTGGCTATAGGCTTGAGCGGCGCTTGGCTGCGAGGGCCGCTTGAGGCTCCGCGGAGCTTTAATTAGGCCCGAGCAGCTAAGCGCTGCGAAGGCCTATTGTAATCGCGCTGTTTATTATTCTTATTATTATTATTATTATTATTATGCTTCCGCCAAATAAATTGGCTTTTAGGGGGCTTTATCATATTCAAAAACTCAACAAACTTGGCGGACGCGTCAGGTCTGTGTGAAAATTACGTATTTTAAGGTCCTCAGAAAAATCGCACCAGAAACGGCTCAAGGGCGCCACCTAGCAACTTTCAAAAGACCCTTTCCTATTCACTTACTTTATCGTAGAGACTTGAAATTTGGTACACTTGTAGAGCTCCCCAAAACACTCTGAATTTACAATTAATGTCATAGTGCAAGTATCACAGATTGTCGGCCATTTTGGATTGAAGTTCCGATTTTGACTGGATTTTGGACGTTTACAGGCGTCGCATTTGATCTAACTCCTCCTAGGGATTTTGATCGATCGGCTTCAAACTCGGTCAGATCGTTCAAAAGGCATGGCCGATCCAAAGTTATCGTAGGTTTGCGTTTTCGGGCTTGCTGAAGGGGTCTTTCCGGGGGTCAAAAGTCACCGATTCGCCATGAAACATCAAACTGTTATAACTCTTTGAAAAAAACTCATAGAAGCACCAAACTTTCAGTGACTGATCATCATGGGGTCCCCTACAACACCGAATGGTCAAATGATGACATCACTTAGGCCACGCCCCCTGACAACAGGAAGTGTCATTTTTTACGCTGAACGGTCGCTATCTGACCCCTTTGACCTAATCGAGGTGAAACTGTGTCCACAGACAGAAAACATGTTGGTGTGTTGAGGATTCCAAGCCAAGCTCATTTGAATCCAGCAGGTGGGCGTGGCGGCGTGGCGAAGTGACCCTAAACGCCGTGTCCTTACGTTTGGCTGTGGATTCCACAATTTTGAGGCCAGCTGCACCAAACTTGACATGAGTGATCCTGGTAGGGTCCCCTACGATCCTATGTTGTCATAGTCTGACGTCATCTAAGCCCCGCCCCCTCAGAACAGGAAGTGCTTTTTTTTTCCATGGAAAGCTGCCTTTCTGGCTCACTGCACCTAATCAACATGATTCTGTGTTGGATGACAGATAACATGTTAGTCTCACTTGCTTTAAAGCGCCAAGAGTCTTCTGTAGAGGGCGTGGCCGTGGGACCGCGGCGAAGCAGAGGTAACGCCGCCGCCATACGTTTGGCTCTAGATTCCACATCGTTCAGCCCAGCTGCACCAAACTCACTAGGATGCATCCTTATCCATCCCCGAACAGGAATCCATAACAGTCGTTGATGGGCGTGGCCTAATTTCTCTACAGCGCCCCCTAGAAATTTTTAAATGATCAGCCCCAAGCCATGCTTTAACCTAGAATTATGAAACTTGGTACACATGTGTATCATGTCAGGACCTACAAAAAAGTCTCTTGGAGCCATGGTGCAAACCCAACAGGAAGTCGGCCATTTTGGATCAAAATCAGCCATTTCCTCTTTTTCATAGACATCGCATCTGATCTATCTCCTCCTGCAGCTTTTGAGATAGAGACTTCAAACTCAGTCAGCAGAGACTTGAGAGATTAAAGATGAAAAGTTATCGTAGGAATTTTTCTATGTCAAAGCATGTGGGCGTGGCTAAGTCTCAAACTTTGACTATTCGCCATAAATCATTAAAGTGAGATAACATGCACATACAAGGTCACAGCTGCATCAGACTTCCTATGTCTGACTACAGACCACCCCTCATCACAGTTAGGTGGTCGATTGATGACGTTACCTCAGCCCCGCCCACTTCCGACAGGAAGTCACCTCTTTCTTCAATTGTATGTCTTACTTTTACTCTCACTCTCTAATTCTTATGGGTTTCATCCTGTGCAGGCTCACATGACATGACATGATGACGAACTCTCCCATGATGAACTCTACTGACCCGTGGGGGCGTGGCTAAGTCCCAAACTTTGACTATACACCATGAAACATGAATGTGAAATAACTTCCAAATGCCAGGTCAGAGCTGCATCAGACTTTCTATGTCTCATTATAGATAAGCCCTCATCACAGTTATGTGGTCGATTGATGACATCACCCTTGCCCCGCCCACTTCCGACAGGAAGTGACCTGTTTTTTCTACTGTATGTCTTACTTTTTCTCTCTAATTCTTATGGGTTTCATCCTGTGCAGACTGACATGAAATGAAATGATGATGAACTCTGCCGTGATGAACTCTACTGACCCGTGGGGGCGTGGCTAAGTCCCAAACTTTGAATATACATCATGAAACATGAATGTGAAATTACTTCCTAATGCCTGGTCACAGATGCATCAGACTTTCTATGTGTCATTATAGACCAGCAATAATGACAGTTAGGTGGTCGATTGATGACATAACATTAGCCCCGCCCACTTCCGACAGGAAGTCACCTGTTTTTTCTACTGTATGTCTTACTTTTTCTCTCTAATTCTTATGGGTTTCATCCTGTCCTGACTGACATAAAATGAAATGATGATGAACTTATTGATGATGAACTCATTGATGATGTACTCTACTGACCCGTGGGGGCGTGGCCAAATGGCTGTCCCTCGCCATATGCATACGATCGTCTCTTATTCACACACGCATCATCCGATTTGCACCACACTTTTTATGAGTGACACTTGTGAACCTCTAAAGAGCCCAATAGAGTTTAATTGCAATTTGACTCCACTGCACCCCCTAGGTTAATCAAACAGCTGTATCTCCTTGCCACATGGCCCAATCTGCTCCAGATTGGGGGTGCATGGCCAGGGAACGCTGCCGAAGGCATCGAAGCGGATCGCGTGGAGGACGGCGCGCGAGCGTCGGCGGTGGCCGGCGGGAGGCGGTGCTGGAACATCCGCGGTGGCTATAGGCTTGAGCGGCGCTTGGCTGCGAGGGCCGCTTGAGGCTCCGCGGAGCTTTAATTTTTTTTATTCTCCCAAATGAATTGGCTTTTTGGGGGCTTTATCATATTCAAAAACTCACCAAACTTGGCGGGGGCATAGAGCCCGTGTAAAATTTACGTATTTTAAGGTTCCCGGAAAAATCGCTACAGAAACGGCTCAAGGGCGCCACCTAGCAAATTTCAAAAGACCCTTTCCTATTCACTTACTTTATCGTAGAGACTTGAAACTTGGCACACTTGTAGAGCTCCCCAAGACGCTCTGAATTTACAATTAATGTCATAGTGCAAGTATCACAGAATGTCAGCCATTTTGGATCGAAGTTCCGATTTTGACCCGATTTTGGCCGTTTACAGGGTTCGCATTTTTTCTAACTTGTCCTAGGGACTTCGATCGATCGGCTTCAAACTCGGTCTGATCGTTCATAAGGCATGGCCGATCCAAAGTTATCAAAGGTTTGCGTTTTCGACCTTCCTGAAGGGGGGTTACCTGGGGTCAAAGTTCACCTAGTCGCCATGAAACACCAAACAGTTATAACTTTTACAAAAAAACTCACAGAGGCACCAAACTATCAGTGATTGATCATCATCGGGTCCCCTACAATACCCAATGGTCAAATGATGACATCACTTAGGCCACGCCCCCTGAGACCAGGAAGTGTCATGTTTTACTGTGAACGGTCGCTATCTGACCCCTTTGACCTCATCAACATGAAACAGTGTCCACAGACAGAAAACATGTTGGTGTGTCATGTATTCCAACCCTGTATGGATTTGATGGAGCAGGTGGGCGTGGCGGCATGGCGAAGTGACCTGTAACGCCGTGTCCATACGTTTGGCTGCAGATTCCACAATTTTGAGGCCAGCTGCACCAAACTTGACATGAGTGATCCTGGTGGGATGCCTGACGATGCTATGTCGTCATAGTCTGACGTCATCTAAGCCCCGCCCCCTCAGAACAGGAAGTGCCTTTTTGTGACTTGTAAAGCTCCATCTATGCCTCTCTCAACCTAATCAAGATGATTCTGTGTTGGATGACATATGACATGTTGCTCTCACTTGCTTTAAAGCGCCAAGAGTTTTCAGTAGCGGGCGTGGCCGTGGCAGCGCGGCGAAGCAGAGGGAACGCCGCCGCCATACGTTTGGCTCTAGAATCCACATCGTTCAGCCCAGCTGCACCAAACTCACTAGGATGCATCCTTATTCGTCCCCGAACATGAATCCATAACAGTCGTTGATGGGCGTGGCCTAATTTCTCTACAGCGCCCCCTAGAATTTTTTAAATAAGCAGCCCCAAGCCATTCTTTAACCTAGAATTATGAAACTTGGTACACATGTGTATCATGTCAGGACCTACAAAAAAGTCTCTTGGAGCCATGGTGCAAACCCAACAGGAAGTCGGCCATTTTGGATCAAAATCCGCCATTTACTGTTCTTCATAGACGTCGGATCTGATCTATCTCCTCCTACAGCTTTCAAGATACAGACTTCAAACTCAGTCAGCAGAGAGTTGAGACATTAAAGGTCAGAAGTTATCACAGGAATTTTTGTGTGGCAAAGCATGTGGGCGTGGCTAAGTCCTAAACTTTGACTATTCACCATGAAACATGAATGTGAAATAACTTCCAAATGCCAGGTCACAGCTGCATCAGACTTTCTATGTCTCATTATAGAGCAGCCGTCATCAAAGTTAGGTGGTCGATTGATGACATCACCTTAGCCCCGCCCACTTCCGACAGGAAGTCACCTGTTTTTTCTACTGTATGTCTTACTTTTACACTCTAAAACATGTTGGTGTGTCATGGATTCCAACCCTGTGCAGACTGACATAAAATGAGATGATGATGAACTCTGTAAATGCCTACTGACCTGTGGGGGCGTGGCAAAATGGCTGTCCCCTGTCCCTCGCCATATGCATATGATCATCCCAAACTTTGAGTATTCGCCATAAATCATGAAAGTGAGATAACAGGGACATACGAGGTCACAGCTGCAACAGACTTTCTATGTCTCATTATAGACCAGACCTCATCACAGTTAGGTGGTCGATTGATGACATCACCTTAGCCCCGCCCACTTCCGACAGGAAGTCATCTGTTTTTTCTACTGTATGTCTTACTTTTACACTCTAAAACATATTGGTGTGTCATGGATTCCAACCCTGTGCAGACTGACATAAAATGAGATGAAGATGAACTCTGTCAATGGCATCTGACCCTTGTGGGTGTGGCAAAACTGGCTGTCCCTCGGCATATGCATACGATCGTCTCTTATTCACAAACGCATCATCCAATTTGCACCAGACTTTTTATGAGTGACACTTGTGAACCTCTAAGGAGCCCAATAGAGTTTAATTGCAATTTGACTCCACTGCGCCCCCTAGGTTAATCAAACAGCTGTATCTCCTTGCCACATGGCCCGATCTGCTCCAGATTTTGGGTGCATCGCCAGGGAACGCTGCCGAAGACATCGAAGCGGATCGCGTGGAGGACGGCGCGCGAGCGTCGGCGGTGGCTGGTGGGAGGCGGTGCTGGAACATACTCGGTGGCTATAGGCTCGAGCGGCGATGGCTGCGAGGGCCGCTTGAGGCTCCGCGGAGCTTTAATTATTTTTATTGTGCCAAAAGAATTGGCTTTTTGGGGGCTTTCTCATATTCAAAAACTCACCAAACTTGGCGGGGGCATAGAGCCCGTATAAAATTTACGTATTTTAAGGTCCCCAGAAAAATCGCACAAGAAACGGCTCAAGGGCGCCACCTAGCAACTTTCAAAAGACCCTTTCCTATTCACTTACTTTATCGTAGAGACTTGAAACTTGGTACACTTGTAGAGCTCCCCAAGACACTCTGAATTTACAATTAATGTCATAGTGCAAGTATCACAGATTGTCGGCCATTTTGGATTAAAGTTCCGATTTTGACCCGATTTTGGGCGTTTGCAGGGTTCGCATTTGATCGAACTTGTCCTAGGGATTTCGATCGATCGGCTTCAAACTCGGTCAGATCGTTCATAAGGCATGGCCGATCCAAAGTTATCGTAGGTTTGCGTTTTCGGGCTTGCTGAAGGGGTCTTTCCGGGGGTCAAAGGTCACCGATTCGCCATGAAACATCAAACTGTTATAACTCTTTGAAAAAAACTCATAGAAGCACCAAACTTTCAGTGATTGATCATCATGGGATGCTCTACAATACCCAACGGTCAAATGATGACGTCACTTAGGCCACGCCCCCTGAGAACAGGAAGTGTCATTTTTTACGCTGAACGGTCGCTATCTGACCCCTTTGACCTAATCGAGGTGAAACTGTGTCCACAGACAGAAAACATGTTGGTGTGTTGAGGATTCCAAGCCAAGCTCATTTGAATCCAGCAGGTGGGCGTGGCGGCGTGGCGAAGTGACCCTAAACGCCGTGTCCTTACGTTTGGCTGTGGATTCCACAATTTTGAGGCCAGCTGCACCAAACTTGACATGAGTGATCCTGGTAGGGTCCCCTACGATCCTATGTTGTCATAGTCTGACGTCATCTAAGCCCCGCCCCCTCAGAACAGGAAGTGCTTTTTTTTCCATGGAAAGCTGCCTTTCTGGCTCACTGCACCTAATCAACATGATTCTGTGTTGGATGACAGATAACATGTTAGTCTCACTTGCTTTAAAGCGCCAAGAGTCTTCTGTAGAGGGCGTGGCCGTGGGACCGCGGCGAAGCAGAGGTAACGCCGCCGCCATACGTTTGGCTCTAGATTCCACATCGTTCAGCCCAGCTGCACCAAACTCACTAGGATGCATCCTTATCCATCCCCGAACAGGAATCCATAACAGTCGTTGATGGGCGTGGCCTAATTTCTCTACAGCGCCCCCTAGAAATTTTTAAATGATCAGCCCCAAGCCATGCTTTAACCTAGAATTATGAAACTTGGTACACATGTGTATCATGTCAGGACCTACAAAAAAGTCTCCTGTAGCCATGGTGCAAACCCAACAGGAAGTCGGCCATTTTGGATCAAAATCAGCCATTTCCTCTTTTTCATAGACATCGCATCTGATCTATCTCCTCCTGCAGCTTTTGAGATAGAGACTTCAAACTCAGTCAGCAGAGACTTGAGACATTAAAGATGAAAAGTTATCGTAGGAATTTTTCTACGTCAAAGCATGTGGGCGTGGCTAAGTCCCAAACTTTGACTATTCGCCATGAAACATCAAGATGCAATAACTTCCACATAGAAGGTCACAGCTGCATCAGACTTCCTATATCTGACTACAGACCACCCCTCATCACATTGAGATGGTCAGTTGATGATATCACCTTAACCCCGCCCACTTCCGACAGGAAGTCACCTGTTTTTTCTATTGTATGTCTTACTTTTACTCTCTAAGTCATATGGGTTTCATCCGGTGTAGGCTGACATCATCATATGAGTTCATCATATGATGATGAACTCTCCCATGATGAACTCGACTGACCCGTGGGGGCGTGGCTAAGTCCCAAACTTTGACTATACAGCATGAAACATGAATGTGAAATAACTTCCAAATGCCAGGTCACAGCTGCATCAGACTTTCTATGTCTCATTATAGACCAGCCTTCATCATAGTTAGGTGGTCGATTGATGACATCACCCTAGCCCCGCCCACTTCCGACAGGAAGTAACCTCTTTCTTCAATTGTATGTCTTACTTTTACTCTCTAATTCTTATTGGTTTCATCCTGTGCAGGCTGACATGAAATGACATGATGATGAACTCTCCCATGATGAACTCTACTGACCCGTGGGGGCGTGGCTAAGTCCCAAACTTTGACTATACACCATGAAACATGAATGTGAAATAACTTCCAAATGCCAGGTCAGAGCTGCATCAGACTTTCTATGTCTCATTATAGATAAGCCCTCATCACAGTTATGTGGTCGATTGATGACATCACCCTTGCCCCGCCCACTTCCGACAGGAAGTCACCTGTTTTTTCTACTGTATGTCTTACTTTTTCTCTCTAATTCTTATGGGTTTCATCCTGTGCAGACTGACATGAAATGAAATGATGATGAACTCTGCCGTGATGAACTCTACTGACCCGTGGGGGCGTGGCTAAGTCCCAAACTTTGAATATACATCATGAAACATGAATGTGAAATTACTTCCTAATGCCAGGTCACAGATGCATCAGACTTTCTATGTCTCATTATAGACCAGCCCTCATCACAGTTAGGTGGTCGATTGATGACATCACCTTAGCCCCGCCCACTTCCGACAGGAAGTCACCTGTTTTTTCTATTGTATGTCTTACTTTTACTCTCTAAGTCATATGGGTTTCATCCGGTGTAGGCTGACATGACATGATATGATGATGAACTCTCCCATGATGAACTCGACTGACCCGTGGGGGCGTGGCTAAGTCCCAAACTTTGACTATACAGCATGAAACATGAATGTGAAATAATTTCCAAATGCCAGGTCAGAGCTGCATCAGACTTTCTATGTCTCATTATAGACCAGCCTTCATCATAGTTAGGTGGTCGATTGATGACATCACCCTAGCCCCGCCCACTTCCGACAGGAAGTAACCTCTTTCTTCAATTGTATGTCTTACTTTTACTCTCTAATTCTTATGGGTTTCATCCTGTGCAGGCTGACATGAAATGACATGATGATGAACTCTCCCATGATGAACTCTACTGACCCGTGGGGGCGTGGCTAAGTCCCAAACTTTGACTATACACCATGAAACATGAATGTGAAATAACTTCCAAATGCCAGGTCAGAGCTGCATCAGACTTTCTATGTCTCATTATAGATAAGCCCTCATCACAGTTATGTGGTCGATTGATGACATCACCCTTGCCCCGCCCACTTCCGACAGGAAGTGACCTGTTTTTTCTACTGTATGTCTTACTTTTTCTCTCTAATTCTTATGGGTTTCATCCTGTGCAGACTGACATGAAATGAAATGATGATGAACTCTGCCGTGATGAACTCTACTGACCCGTGGGGGCGTGGCTAAGTCCCAAACTTTGAATATACATCATGAAACATGAATGTGAAATTACTTCCTAATGCCAGGTCACAGCTGCAACAGACTTTCTATGTCTCATTATAGACCAGCCCTCATCACAGTTAGGTGGTCGATTGATGACATCACCTTAGCCCCGCCCACTTCCGACAGGAAGTCACCTGTTTTTTATACTGTATGTCTTACTTTTACACTCTAAGTCATATGGGTTTCATCCGGTGTAGGCTGACATGACATGATATGATGATGAACTCTCCCATGATGAACTCGACTGACCCGTGGGGGCGTGGCTAAGTCCCAAACTTTGACTATACAGCATGAAACATGAATGTGAAATAATTTCCAAATGCCAGGTCAGAGCTGCATCAGACTTTCTATGTCTCATTATAGACCAGCCTTCATCATAGTTAGGTGGTCGATTGATGACATCACCCTAGCCCCGCCCACTTCCGACAGGAAGTAACCTCTTTCTTCAATTGTATGTCTTACTTTTACTCTCTAATTCTTATGGGTTTCATCCTGTGCAGGCTGACATGAAATGACATGATGATGAACTCTCCCATGATGAACTCTACTGACCCGTGGGGGCGTGGCTAAGTCCCAAACTTTGACTATACACCATGAAACATGAATGTGAAATAACTTCCAAATGCCAGGTCAGAGCTGCATCAGACTTTCTATGTCTCATTATAGATAAGCCCTCATCACAGTTATGTGGTCGATTGATGACATCACCCTTGCCCCGCCCACTTCCGACAGGAAGTGACCTGTTTTTTCTACTGTATGTCTTACTTTTTCTCTCTAATTCTTATGGGTTTCATCCTGTGCAGACTGACATGAAATGAAATGATGATGAACTCTGCCGTGATGAACTCTACTGACCCGTGGGGGCGTGGCTAAGTCCCAAACTTTGAATATACATCATGAAACATGAATGTGAAATTACTTCCTAATGCCAGGTCACAGCTGCAACAGACTTTCTATGTCTCATTATAGACCAGCCCTCATCACAGTTAGGTGGTCGATTGATGACATCACCTTAGCCCCGCCCACTTCCGACAGGAAGTCACCTGTTTTTTATACTGTATGTCTTACTTTTACACTCTAAAACATGTTGGTGTGTCATGGATTCCAACCCTGTGCAGACTGACATAACATGACATGATGATGAACTCTGTCAATGCCTACTGACCCGTGGGGGAGTGGCAAAATGGCTGTCCCTCGCCATATGCATATGATCGTCTCTTATTCACAAACGCATCATCCTATTTGCACCAGACTTTTTATGAGTGAAACTTGTGAACCTCTGAGGAGCCCAATACAGTTTAATTGCAATTTGACTCCACTGCGCCCCCTAGGTTAATCAAACAGCTGTATCTCCTTGCCACATGGCCCAATCTGCTCCAGATTTTGGGTGCATGGCCAGTGAACGCTGCCGAAGACATCGAAGCGGATCGCGTGGAGGACGGCGCGCGAGCGTCGGCGGTGGCCGGCGGGAGGCGGTGCTGGAACATCCGCGGTGGCTATAGGCTTGAGCGGCGCTTGGCTGCGAGGGCCGCTTGAGGCTCCGCGGAGCTTTAATTGTAATTACATTCGAATAGTTAGACTAGATATCTAGTCTGATTTAATGTTAATGATGAAAAGAATAAAAACAGATATCTAAAATGCATTTTGACTAGAAAAATATAAACTTTTCTTTAAAACATCTGAAACTACTTATAGCTATTTCTAATTACATTTTTAATATCTAAATTAAAAAAATAACTGTAAATTACTCTGTGCTGCCATTAAGCTGTCCAAACAGTTGCCTGAAGAATGTTATGTTTTATGGCAACCAACTTTAACATAAATGTGATTTTCTGTAACTATCTGGAATTCTTGATTTATAAAAATGTATATTCTACAAAAAAGTAAAAAGTGCGCTGAATTGTTGAAGAATGTACGGTGACACCATCCTCAGCAAGATCATGCTGTAGGTCTTTGGAGGTGGTCTGTGGGTTGTACTTGAAGGTTCTCACCATTCTTCTTCTCTGGCTCTCTGATATTTGGTCTTTTATCTTTGCCAAGATAAAAGACCTTGGCAAAGAATCTGCCTTAACTACAGGTAAAATAAAGGTAAATAGGCCAGAATAATTTATAAAATTAAAAACTATAATTAGGCTATTTCAATCAAAACATGTTAAATTTTAAAACTAGCTTATTTCAAATTTATTTTTCGTAAGAAAAGTTGCATATTAAAAAAACAACTGACTCCACAGTTGTAAAAACAAAAAGGAAAGTAACTTTAGTAAAATATGCAATAAATAAATAAATCACTTGGTAAAATGATGTGGGATAAAAAAACAAAAAAAAATCTTGCATGTGACTAAAACAAAAGAAAGCATTATAAATGTTACATCATACATCATAATAATAAGATTATTTTGGATATGTGAAAAGTAAAAATAATTTTGAAATAGTTTAAGTTGACAAAAATCTACAACAATTTTCTAAGAATACATAATCTGAATTAAATAACATTTTGAAAGATACTTTATTTTTCTTCCTTAATTAAAAATTGTCAATTAACATAATTTTGGACTAATGAACAAGAATTTAAGATTTAGCACAATTCCTCTTTGATAATGCTAAACCATTGGGAGACTATTATAATACAATGCAGTAAAATTTAAAAAATTTGGACCAGGTGAAATTCGACAAAAGAAATCCAAAACAAACAAGGGAAAAATGTCAGACTGTGCTATCAAGAAACATTGTAATCCATTTAAATTAATGAGGAATACAAAAACAAAGATACCATAATGTGCAAAACAGTATATATTACATGAATCACACCACCAAAGTTATAAGTATGTTACATGAACAGGTACCCTCAATAAAATACAAAATAATATTGTAGTAAAAAAGGTTACTATTTTAAATTTCTATCACTAAAAGAATTACATTAATATGAAAACTTCACCAAAACCACCGGTGAAACTTCTACATAAATAAAATATTAATTACATAAAATTATATTAAATTAAAATAAAATATACTATTTAGAAATATTACTAATTCATCTACAACAATTTAATAATTTTAATATTGATTCAGCCCCAACTAAAGATGACTTTAGCACGGTATAAATTTATTTTGAGGTAGGGATTGGGTAGAGAGGAAAATTTATCTACGAAGTTGAACATAGAGAACATCAGTAGCCTAGAGATGCTGATTTAATATTAGCTAGACTTAATTTAGCTAAAATTACCTGCATCAACCATTACTTAACTGAGTCGGTTAGTTTCGCAGGAAACTGTGCAAATATCTTTGCATTATGCTGATTTGTTTATATAATTTGAGCAGCTCTTGCATACCTCTGGATTGAAAAAGAAAATCTCTAGCAGTACCGGTATAAAGCCCTGCGCGAGGGCTCATGTTACATTTAAAAGCAGCTCGTGTAACCAGATCCTTTTCTGCGTTGTGCTGGTTATTGAGTGAACAGGCCGTGACGCAGTTTATTTTTTAAAAGATGATTCTCGGTTTATTTCTGACGAGAATACAGACAAAACAATCGTGTTAAAGGCTGCCCACTCCAAGTCCTACACAAAACAAAAGTATATAACAAAAATTAACTTAATAGATCTATAAATGAACTGAATGTATTTAGATGGAAAAATAAAACGCACACACCTCTCCCGCAGGACAACATGACAAAAGGGGAGGGGCTAAGGGGCACAAACAATTTAAAGACAATACCACAGAAGAAGAAATAAAAGGGAGGGGCTTCAATCTTAAAGTAACACGGTTAAAACAATGACAGAGGTGCTTCATTAAGATAAGGAACAAGACAAATAATCAAAAAGACATTTTGTGTAATTATAACAAAAGAGAATTACAACCAGGTTACACTGGGAAAAATTGTTTACGACACGTTAACGGATTAAACAGCTGTAACTGCTGAAAACAACAACAGACGACACAAATATGCAAACTACAAAATCTGTTCTGTATAAAATTGATATAGGAATAACATAAAGTTAGTAATTCTAAGATAAAAAAAAAAGAGCTTCCAATCCAAGGAAAAAAACGGCTAACTCTATGAGCAGGCAATGCACACTCATGCCACAGGAACTGTTTTCTGTTTTAATAGGTCTTCTCTCTTGCTTGACTTTTTGTTATAAAAATTACACTAAAACAAAAATAATTTATTACATATAAATATTTAAATAAGATTTACTGTCTTGGTGATGTTTAGAAAGGTTACAGCGGAGGAGTAAATTGTGCTCTCATAAATGCCTTAAAAAATATTGTAATAGTATATTTAAGCTATATCAATAAAGAATTTAACTACTTCATTTGAAATTAAATGAGTGTTACATAAAACCGATTTAAACCTATGTTAATACTAAACGCACATGATGCTTGAAATTCGAAATGTCTTGCATTTATTTTATCCCCTCAACTTGCCTTAATCTACCCCGTAGTCTAATGAAGGCACTCCCTCCCCCTCCGTTTAACATTCGTAGTTAGCATTTGACGAAATTTACGGCATTCTCTAACTTAAAAGGAATGTTTTATATCCAAAAACAATAACTATCAATCGAACTACAAAAACTTCCAAACGCAATACTTATTTAAAATTTGTTAAAAACTACTATACTTACACAAGCTAGTTGTGCAGCGTTCTGGACGTCTTTCAGCTCCGGGTCCGTCAATTTCGGCAATTTAAAAGGCGAATAACTTGCCATAGTCTATGAAGAACAACATATATAAATAATAACAATTAGAATGACAATATACAATAAAAACTTTAGCTTGTTCTTCAAATAATATAATATAATATCTACTTGTTTTGTTGTTGAAGAAGAAAAAGAAAATGTCCGTCGAGACTCTAAGAATATATAAGTCCAAAGATCAAATGGGCGGTACTAAGAGAAATACGCACCCCCTTTCCCAAATTTAACTGGATAAACTTCATGATAAATGACAAGACTTCCTGAATTAATAACACCCACTTTAGCTTTAACCCTTACGACATGAGCCTCAAACCATGTCTTTCTCAGTCTCTGTATAAGCTTATCTACAATGAGGCTCGTTGCCATAGCAACTGAAAACAACGCAACAAAAAATAAGCACTAAAATATTTTCAAGAGAAATAGCAAAACATTCAGTCTGTTTTAGTGTTATGCTTCTAGCCTCAGTGTTTATTTTGTGATTATTAATAAATGATTGCTGTGGTAAGAGAAAGAAACTATAAATATAATCTTCAACTTGACTTTACCGTATGGCTATCTCCAAACATCATGGAGCGGATAGGCCCGTGGCTGCAATTCGTCCGCCATATTGAATGTTACCTATGTGCCAGTAAACTAATACAAGAAAATGGACCGAACTTCAAAAAGTCCAGTTCTAGAACATATTGTAAATTACATTGAAACATCTTGTCACACACATTAATATATTTGAAAATAAAAAAAGGGAATAAAAAATGACTAAAGACAGAGTTTCTAAATTTTGATGTGATTAATTGTTTTGGGGCATTTCTGAATAAAGAACACAATGTTTTTCTTTGATAGAAATGATTCTGATCATTTTTTTATAATTGATGAAGAGATACTCGTGTTTCAGTCTGCTGGTAAGACTGGGAAAATGCCAATGACTTCTGAGGCGTCCTGGTTCACAGGCTAAAAAGGAAAAAAGAAATTATACAAAAGTGTGATACAAAATACATATATTTTTTCTTAGAACTCCGTTTCCTCATTAATATGTTTGTCATATGTGGAGTGGTCTTTACCTCTATTGTAAAATTTCTAATGTAGTTTCTATTCAGTGATTGATGATTTATATACTATAAATTTTCATCCAAATTAGTGAATATTTCTATTGTAATGCAAAAAACAGAAGTAATATATACATTTGAATATTATGTTGACATGGCCTATGTTTAACAAGTGATCTTGATTGTATTGTTGGGAATAGTTTGTCATTCAAAAAGAAAATTTATGTTTATGTGATGATGTATGTTGATATAAGATCCAACTGGAACAAAACTGGACATGTATGAACTTTATTAACCACTAAAGACGAGAGGAGCACCAAATTGTAATTAGACTCCACAGCGCACCCTAGGTTAATGTAACCAACGCTAAAATCTGACATAAATAGGAATAAATACTTGCCCATGTTAAAATCTGACATAAATAGGAATAAATAGTTGCCCATGTTAAAATCTGACATAAATAGGAATAAATAGCTGATTAAAAGTCTGTGAACTGAAAATAACGTTGCTGCCCCTTTAAGAAACCCGCGTGAGAGTCCCTGGGTGACGCTGCAGTGCACAAACCTGACGGATACAACAGAGGAGGAATCGGAGGAAAAGAGGGTTGATTAATTAACGGAAAAAGTCGATATTATAGTTGAGAAAACATAATTTACCTGGTCAGAAACTGACAACTAAGTTACATCGGTTTTGGTGAGTTTTGTGTTCATTTTTTTACATTTTCACCGTGTTGTACTTTTCCTTTTGGCGGAGAGCTAACGCTAAAAATGTAGCTGTTTGCGAAGAAATGCTCCATCATAAACTGTTATCCAGTTAATATATTGAGTTTATGAAGACTAATTTATTTGTATAATTTGAGAATTTAAAAAGAGTTCTGTTGTGTTTGTGGCCCGTTAAACAGGTAAGGTTTTTTTGATCGGTTGGAAGTTCGGTCAGAGCGAGCATTGATCTGCCATATCCGACGTGCAAATTAACAGACGGGATTCAAGATGGCGAGCAAGACCTAGACCTTCAATTGATCTTCTCCATCGTATCAGGGAGGGACTCTCCTGCGTGGGGTAATTCACTACCAAAGAGGTAAAAATATCAGGAACTAGTTCAAACTGAACTGAAAAGGATAGAGAACTTATTGAATTATTATCTTCTCTTTTTTTGGACTGAATAAAACGGAGATTTTTCATTGAACTGAGCACCTGAACTTACATTTGGACTTGAACTTGAATTTAAAGTGCAATACTTTGATTATCATATGTTTATGTCCCTGAATGTAATTTGAATAATTGTGGTCCACTTTGATTGAATTGTGTTTGAAGGTATTTCCTTACCTGCAAAAGAAAGGAAATTGAGTTAACTGACAGAGAAAAAATAGGAATCCTACAATAGGTGCAACCTAGGTAAAAGAGACTGGTCTAACTAACTTAAATTAATCCAACTAAAATAACCTAGAGGAAAAGAGACTGGCCTAATTAAATTAGATTAGTTTTACTAAAATAAAACAGGTGAACTAAAGAAAAAAGGAGGTAATTATATACTTTTATTCTGTAGAGGGTGTGGCCGTGGCAGCACGGCGAAGCAGAGGTCACGCCACCGCCATACTCTTGGCTCTAGATTCCACATGCTTCTGCCCAGCTGCACCAAACTCACTAGGATGCATCATCCCCGAACAGGAATCCATAACAGCCGTTGATGGGCGTGGCCTAATTTCTCTACAGAACCCCCTAGAATTTTTTAAATAATCAGCCCCAAGCCATGCTTCAACCTAGAAATATGAATCTTGGTACACATGTGCATAATGTCAGGACCTACAAAAAGTCTCTTGGAGCCATGGTGCAAACTCAACAGGAAGTCGGCCATTTTGGATCAAAAGCCGGCATTTACTGTTTTTCATAGACGTCACATCTGATCTAACTCCTCCTACAGCTTTCGAGATACAGACTTCAAACTCAGTCAGCAGAGAGTTGAGACATTAAAGGTGCAAAGTTATCACAGGAATTTTTGTATGTCAAAGCATATAGGCGTGGCTAAGTCCCAAACTTTGACTATTCACCATGAAACATGAATGTGAAATAACTTCCAAATGCCAGGTCAGAGCTGCATCAGACTCATACCAGCCCTCATCACATTTAGGTGGCCAATTGATGACATCACCTTAGCCCCGCCCACTTCCGACAGGAAGTCACCTGTTTTTTCTACTGTATGTCTTACTTTAACTCTAATTCATATGGGTTTAATCCTGTGCAGACTGACATAAAATTATATGATGGTGAACTCTGTCATGATGAACTCTACTGACCCGTGGGGGCGTGGCCAAATGGCAGTCCCTCGCCATATTCATACGATCGTCTCTTATTCACACACGCATCATCCGATTTGCACCAGACTTTTTATGATTAACACTTGTGAACCTCTAAGGAGGCCAATAAAGTTTTAATTGTAATTTGACTCCACTGCGCCCCGTAGGTCAATAAAACAGCTGTATCATGGCCCAATCTGATCCAGATTTTTGGTGCATCGCCAGGGAGCGCTGCTGAAGACATCAAAGCGGATTGCCTGGTGGACAGGCGCACGAGCGTCAGCGGTGGCTGGCACGAGGCGGTGCTGGAACCCCCGCGGTGGCTATAGGCCTGAGCGGCGCTTGGCTGCGAGGGCCACTTGAGGCTCCGCGGAGCTTTAATTTGATCTATAATTTCTTCTAAGCTTTTTTAGTTAAGTAGTTGACATTTAGTGATTTTTTTTATGCATTTGTTTTGTCTGGGTATATCATTGGTATTGGATTTAGTGTGGATGTGTACATTAATCCTCTTAAGTTTTTTTATTTTCTCTACAAAGAAGTTGGCAAATTCAATGCAGGCCCAGTTAGATTGAAGTTCAAGTGGTAATGTCATAGGAGGATTTGTGAGCATGTCAACTGTTCCAAATAAGGCTTGAGCATTGTTAATGTTTTTGCTTATGAAAGAAAGAACAAAGACCATTTCCCTTGCATGTCTTAGTGTAGAGTGGTAGCTACACAATCTTTCTATTCAGATTTCATAATAAACATGAAAAAGAGTTTTACATCATTTACGTTCAGCCCTATGTCGAAGTTGTCTTGCAGATTTGTTTGCGCATTTCTCCACAGAGACTTGTTCCTACAAGACATGACCTTCACTTTATTGGGAACAATGGAATTGATATATGAAATTTTAGATATCAAGACATAACTCATTTACATCGCTACAGCCAAGGGCATAAATCCCATCTCATTATTGGGGGAAAATTTTTAATAGCAATTTTCGGGGGGTCAGCAAAGTTATAGTAAAATATGGTTAATTTTTTTGTGTGTGTGCGTGCGTGCGTGCGTGTGTGTGTGTGCGTTTGTTTGTAATACCTTGTGGGGACGATTTTCCTGACATATACTACGTTGTGGGGACCAATTGCTCCTTGTGGAGACCGGAGCCTGGTCCCCACAAGGGGAAACCCTGTTTTTGGGTCAGGGGTCAGAGTTAGGGCTAAGGTATGAATTGAGTTTTGGTTAGGGTTAGGTATGTCATGGTTAGGGTTAGGAAAAGGGTAAAGGTAAGGTTTAGGCTGTAGAAATGAATGGAAGTCAATGGAAACTCCCCACAAAGATAGCAACACAAATATGTGTGCGTGTGTGTGTTCGTTCAAGCTGCACCTTCAAAAATGACTAGTAAGTAGCAATGAATAACCAAAGTGTTTTTCTCAGTAAACCTGTTGAGACCCATAGAAGTCAAACTGTTGCTTAGATATGAGTTTGATTCATCTACTCTCTGCTACACCTTTACAAAAACTTGAGGCTCTAAATAAAAACAAGTCGTAATAAGTAACTCCACTTAATAAAATTCCTCATAAATATTGATTTCTTGCAGTGGTTCTCAATACAAATCATGTGTTATTTAAATGATAACTTAAACTTCTTTTTTTTCAGGGGGTGGAGGGTCATGTTAAAACATATAAATATGTAGGAATTGAATTTCTGGGAAGTATAACTTAAACTTAAAGGTCAGAACCAGATTTTTCTAGACAAATATTCAGATTTTATTTTGTGGTTTTAAAGGCTCAACATTGAAGATGGTAAGAAATAAAGGCATACTTTGTTTTACTGCCAGCTGGTCTCGGTTCCCATACAGAACTGTCGGCCAGTGCTAACGCTCAGCCGCTGCCTCCCGTTTCAAACTCTTATTAAAGTAAGAGTTAGAGAGTTAAATATAATTGAAATATTGGCTACCTTGACAGAAAAAGGAGCTAAGTCTATGAAAGCAATGTAGCAGTTTTGCTAGTTTTGATTTCCAAAGCATAAAGTGGCAGTTTATCAAGATTCAGCCAAAGTAATGAAATAACGAACTGTTTATTGTCAGTGTGTTTCTTCCTATTGAGCAGTGAAAGTAAATAAAACATGTTACATGTCTTTTGCTTTAAGTATTTACTTACAGGAGGTTTTTTTGTTAGTACTGCAGAGCCGCAGCTAACAGTTAGCTCCACATTTCAGCAGTTCTAACAATAGTGGGGTAGGGGAGCCTAAAAATTAATTCTTATTTTTTTCTTAGATGAATGGCAGATTTACACCATTCTTTGTTTCTATTTCCTTTTTTATATTGGTTTCTTTCATGATTTCTTTGGGTGGAACAATTCTAGATTTTTTCAAGATTGGGAGGGTCTGGACTCCCCTGACCCCCTGGGAATTATGCCTGTGGCTACAGCTTGAGGGAACGGTGGCAGATCAGATTTGATTGAAAGTTTGTGCTGTGTTTTCTATGAAAGAACATTTTGTGATAGTAGCTGTTTGGCTAAGCAAGTCAATTTTGAGTGTGCTTTCAAAGGTTACAGTGAAATGATCACTGTGAGATCAGTTACAGTGACATTGGAAATATCCACACCCTTACTGATAATGAGGTCCAGTGTGTGAACTTGATTGTGCTTTGCTTGGTTAATGTGCTGAATTAGACTCTTATTTCCTGTCAAAATGTGTTTTTTACACTGTTTGAAGTGTAAAATACACTTCAACATCCAATAATTGCTGGATGTTGAAGTTGCTGTATATAAGAGATACAGCGACTTATGTAAATAAGAGATAAAAGTTAATTAAAGTCAATAAAGAAATTTTCTACATATGTTGGAGTTTCACATAAAGTTAGTGTTTAACTTCATTTACAGTCTTTTACCTGAATACCTAAATATTCAAAAGAGGTCAAATGACCTAAGAGGATATCATAAGAATTGATTAAATTATTAGATATGGAGACCACCCCTCCTCCTTTTTTGTTTTCTACACTCACTTGACAAATTGTAACTAAGAGACGGTGATTAGATTAGTACAGGTGATTCAGTTTTGTCATCCAACCATGTTTCTGTCAAGAACATATCATTTATGAATAGACCTTCAGCTAATACAAATCTTATATTTAAAAGAGCCATTTTAAGTGAGTTGGTGGCAGATAGTTCCTGACATCAAGGTTGCTTTAGAGTGGGGATCAGTGTGAGGTTTGACTGTATTTTACTTTTCTTTTTTTGTGAATTTTCTTGTTGTGATCTGGACATGCAATGTCATGATTCATTGCACTGGGGGGCCAGACGCATTCTGGAGGAAGACAGATGTAAAAAAAAAAAAGGCTGGACCCCAGATTTCAGACCTTAGAAACGCAGAATGGTGAATCCTCATGGGAGTCAGAGCCATGTGGCTTAGATGAAGTAAAGTCTGCTGTATGATCACCAAGAAGGAGAATAAATTTACATCTGTACATCTGTACATTTGACAAACTCTGCTCCTGGAGAAGACATTTCTTCAGAGGTGTTTTGTGACTTCAATGAAGGAGTGGGGGCCAGTCACTCTGACTCCAGTTGATGTTCTGTCAGTTTGTTTTGGATTAGGTTGTTCCTGATATGTGGAGGGTTGAACCTGGGTGGAACCCGAGCTCAGTAGTCCTCTCCAGAAAATGAATCTTTGTTTCTACTGATTGGAGTCTTTGTTGCTGTTGTTCTCGGTGTCGACCAGAGGCATCTTGTAAAAAGTAAAAAAAAAATCCCACAGTCCTTAGGTTTGAAGTAATCCAGTTATGATGTCAATAATGTAATTTTAACTATAAAAACTGTCTTTAAAATAACTCACAGGTAGAATTATCAGCAAGGACAAGAGAGATCAGAATAAACTGTTCCTCCTTCAGTTAGAGCAAATCAGTTAACTCTCAGGAGTTATTAGATTTAGATTTAATGGAGTTGGAACCATTACATCCGAAGATCGATGAGTATTTCCGATGGGGCAGATGGATAATGTTGTCGTGTAGAAACAGAAATAATGGTGGTGACCCATGCATATGTAAGAAGATCTTATAAAGGTCAACAGCAGAGTACTGCAGCAATGCTGTCACTGTCAAATAGGACAAACAGGACATTACGTCAAGCTAGTACACACATAGCAGCACCAAATAGTTGCCAGAGACATGGTGGCAGCAGGTAAACTGATCATCTTTGTTCAAACAAAACAGAGACGGGTGCTAGGTAGCTTAGTGAATAAGAGACTGAATTAATACATGACTGGCATGTATGTAGAAAAGGCAAAGTCTTCAAACAATAAAATTACCAAAAAGACTTGAAAAAAGCTGGGGAGCAGCAGACGCATTCACTGCCACTCATGCCAGAAACGGCTGATAACAATTTTCAAATTGAGATCAACAAAGTACATCTTAATGTAAGTTCAGAAGTGATAACCTGTTTAAAATGCATCCCACTAGAGAACCTTGAATCTAACAGATCCACCACAGCTGTGTTAATGTCACACTGAAAATAGATGGTAGGCTGGGTTTTTTAAATTCAACAATGCCCAAATGTTTTTTCATACATTTTTTGTGTCTTCTTGTTTAACTGGTGTCTCTATTTGTTCCCCTCTCTGATCCATAACCCCTACATCTCCTCAGGGAAAGCCTACAGACCAGAGTTTTATCATGATACCTACAATGCTCTGTGGCAGACCAGACCTCAAGTCTACGGCTTCAAACTTCAATGGACTCAGATGGAGCCCAATTCTGTGGATCGAATTGTGGCCTATCGGCTTGGCATCAGGCAGGTGAGACTCTCAAATCTTACATAAACTAATACTGCACTATATTCAGCATAGTTTTAACTGCTTATCTGTGATTTTGCATAATATAGGAATAGGGTTGCAGAGGTCAGGGGGCCAAAAAGGTTCCAGAAATGTTTTGAGGTCCCATTGATTATTTTTGTGCCTCTGTTTTTTACAGTGTAAAAAACACTGTAAAAACGATAACAACTCTATGATAACAACTTGTTATAAAGAATCATAAATGCTCTCAAAAACTCCTCATAAGCCTTATCAACATCCTTTTCTTTGTATATTAATTTCCAGTTTTGCTTCTATACATTCATCAGTCTTGATCACTGATGTCATTTATTAATAATCCACTTTGTAATTTGCTTTCTAAATCATTTGGAAAGACATTGTCAAGCAATGTGGCACTGTGAATTGTTATAATGGTGCACAGGTGTCAAACTCCAGTCCTGGAGGGTAACTGCACTGCAACTTATGGAATACCCGAATGGAAAAATTAGGTAATTGGCAGGACTCTGGGTAACTTATTTACACAACAAGGAGGAGGTAATGAAGCCATTTGATTCCAGTGTTTTGTATCTGTGGCACATCTAAAAACTGCAGGACAGCAGCCCTTGAGGACTGGAGTTTGAGACCCCTGTTCTAGTGGGTCTTGTGATTTTTGGAAATAAGCTAATACTGTACAAGGTGTTAATGAAATCCTCTGTATCTTTGTTTGGATTTATTAAGTTGATTTCAAAGTTACCAAGAAACATAATCAACTGCACCCAATTTTTCACATTTGTAAAGTGTTTCTCTATCCAGTTCTTAATATAGGAACTTATCTGTTTATGATCTGGGTGTTTCTGACCATAGTGTCATCTAATTAGAAATTCCCTCTAGTTTGTCTCTTCCGGACACAAAACGTTTTATTCAGTTCCGTGATCAGAAAAACATTTCCACTGAGGCTGTGTCCTCTGACCTTCACTCTCTCTGTTGTTAGTCACCTATCAGTAAGTGATTCTGTGGACTATTACAATCAATCTCTCCAGGAGCTTTTGGAGCTCCGTGCTCCTCTTAAGTCGAGACTGGTGTCTTTCTCCCGTTCATCCCCTTGGTATACTAGTGAGCTGCGGAATATGAAAACCACTGGTCGTGCCATTGAGAGACGTGTAAGATCATCCAGTCTCTCTGTTCATAAACAGGCATACAGGGAACATCAGAAAGAGTAGGCCTTTTCCCTCAGGAAAGCGCGGTCCAAGAATTATTCCAACATTATCAATAGCTGTCTGGGAAACTCTAAGCCGTTTTTTTCTACATCACCTCTTTAATCCCCACAAACAAATGTATGCTGAAGATATGACTCAAAAATGCAATTTGTTTCTGTTATTTTTCAAAAACAAAGTCAATTCAATCAGATCCCAGTTTCTTGGTATCTCCCATTCCCGACTGGCCTCTGCTTCTGTGCCTTTTGGGTTGAACTGCTTTGAGCTTTGATGACGTTGCTCAAAGCGAGGTAGAGATTTTCCTTAAGGGAATGAAACCTTCTTTCTGTGCACTTGATCCTTTTCCCTCCTCACTTATAAAATCAAATTGCACTGTGATAAGCCCATTAATTACTCTAATTATACATAAATCCCTGAAATCCGGCCATGTCCCTCTGTCTCTTAAAACTGCCATCATTAAACCCCTTCTAAACAAAAAACCCATTTGGATCCTTGATTCCTTTTCCAATTATCATCCTATTTCTCATCTTCCTTTTCTTCCTAAAGTGCTGGAAAAGGCAGTTACTGCCCAACTCCAGCGCCACCTTCAAAGAAATTCTCTGTATGACAAATTTCAGTCTGGGTTCCATCCTGCTCATAGTACTGAGACTGTGCTGCTAAGAGTTACTAATGATGCTCTCATTTTCTGCTGATACTGGCGGTACTTCCATTCTTGTCCTCCTTGATCTCACTGCTGCATTTGACACTGAACCAAAACATTCTCCTACATCGTCTTCATGCGGAAGTCAGTCTGGGTGAATCTGTCCTGTATTGGTTTCAATCTTTTCTTTCTGATAGGCTGGAATGTGTCTGCCTTGGCAACTCCAAGTCCCAGGCTGTTAGTGTGTCCTGTGGTGTCCCACAGGGCTCAGTTCTAGGGCCTATGCTTTTTTTCTCTTTACATGCTGCCTTTAGGTAAAATTATTAATCGGCATAACATTTCATTCCACTGTTATGCAGACGATTTACAACTTTACATTAGAACAGGATCACCTTCACTTACTGCGCTAACATCCTGCCTGGAGGAGATTAAGACTTGGATGAACCATAACTTTCTTCAGTTAAACTGTTCCAAAACTGAGGCCATATCGATCGGAATGCCTTGCCAGGTTCAATCCTTGACTCTGACGAGTATTTCATTCTCTGGACCATACATTCTCATTTCCTCCATTGTTACAAACCTTGGAGTTTCAATGGACTCTCATCTCACATTTGAAAATCACATTAAGCACCTGTTTCAAACCTGTTTTTTCATCTTTGCAATATTTCCAAAATTCGTTAATCTCTCTCCCGTTCTGATCCTGAGACCCTCATCCATCCCTTTGTCTCTCCCAGGCTCGATTACTGTAACTCGCTGTTTATTGGAGTCCACAGAAAACACCTTCAGAGGCTTCAGTATGTTCAGGCTGCCAGGATGCTAGTGAGAGCTCGTAAATTTGATCACATCTCACCTACTCTTTACAAGCTTTACTGACTTCCTGTAACTTATAGGATTCAATATAAAATTGCACTTATCACTCATCACTGTCTATATGGAACCTCACCGGATTATTTGAAGGACCTCCTTATTTCACATTCAACTTCTAGATTCTTACGATCCCAAGCCTGTAATCTTCTCCATCTTCCTCAATCAAGGCTAAGAGCTATGGGTAATCGGGCATTTGCTGTGGCTGCTCCTCATCTATGGAACTCTCTCCCAGACTATTTGAGAGCCCTGCAATTATCGTCCGATTTTAAAACCGACTTGAAAACTTTTCTTTTTAGACAAACCTACTCCACTTTTAAATGACTGTCATTATTTTTATTGTTGATTTGATTTGTTTTTAGCTCCACCATGTAGCACTTTGAGATTTTTATTAATGAAAAGTGTGTTATAAATTAAATTTATTATTATTATTAAAAGAAAAAAATTACCAACATATTCATATTTAACTTGTACCTGTACCTTTTACCACCTTTTACTACCAAGAAACTCACTAGAAAGTCAAGATATGAGAGAAAATTTAATCACCATTTGAAGCTGAGATCAAATAGAACTATAACAAAAACATTTTCAGCCACTTCATTCCAACAGTTAAGAACTGAAAACATATTGCAAAGGATGCTGCTGTGAAAGGGATCTTACAACAACAGATGAGTCAGTCAGCAGCAGCTCTAGCCCACATCCTTTCTAATTAGAAAAGCATTCCTAATTTCACTTAGGAAAGCTCTGCTCTTTCCTAAGTGAAATTAAAACTGCAGGATGTAACATTTTTTTTTTTTTTACATATTTGTTAAAACTGTCATTTTGTTGTGACAGTATGCCATGGGAGATAATCTGTGAAAAATGTATTTCCTTTGCCTTTTCCCAGTGCTAGGAGGCAGGAGGCGGGTTTTAGGGCTGTCAATCACAATCTCATGTGGCTGCTCCTCCTCACTCCCCTTGCTCTGTGCCATGCTACAGCTAGCATAGCCTGTTGTGAATGCTCAGTTTAGTTAGCAAAACTGCCTATGATGGCAGATGAACTACTTTCCTGTAACGATAAGTTTTTCCACCATTAGCACATTTAGCAGTGAGTGAATGAGGATGATTGACAGCACTAAGACCATCCTCCTGGTTCTGTTTTTTGGCTGGAACAGTGCATTACTTTAGGTACTAGAGTACTACTACAGTAGTAGTATGGGAGGAGGTGGAGATTGATCTTTTTACAGATTATCTCTCTCATAGCAAACTGTCACAACTTGGCGACAGCTTTAACAAATATGGAAAAAAAAATTTTTGACAATGACAAAATATGAAATTGTGTGGTTCTTGTCCTGTGGATGTAAGTCTGAGTTGTTGGTACTCTGAAGACAAAGGGAGAGAGATGGTGAGTTGAAGGGATATTGGACAAATGAACTTCAGAGGAAAAATTGACTGACCTTACTTGGTGTGATGATGTGTTTCCGCCAGGGGGGAATTACTGGGGTCTCCAGGGTTGTGGTCTCTTTGTAGGGGTTCTTGAGATGATCCAGGTTCCAGTGTGAGGTCCAGACGGCAAGTTATTTGGAGGTAGATAGTAGAGGCCACGTTGGAGGGTGGACAGGTAAGTTCTTGAAAGGAGAGGCGAGGAGCGATCCGACTGCCAGCTGTAAAACCAGGAACTGTCAACAATTCTTCAGCAGAGGCGGAGAGGGACTCAGGCAACCAGTGGGTAAAATACGCGGCGTCATGAGGAAACATCTGAGATTGAGGCAACAGGAAAATATTACTAGAAATCATCTCAGAGAAACTCAGAGAGCTGACTCAGAGGGGCGGAAAGCACCATAATTGGCAAACACTCAGGCATCCAAGTGCTGGCAGTCTGTTCCTCATATACTCCTAGGTCAGGGGTCACCAACCTTTTGCAGCCTGGGAGCGACTTCACGGGTCCAGAGCAACAGGAAGGGCTACTTTCCTTGGCTCACCCTTTATAACAATAATACATGCCGTCTAATCATATTAATGTTAGGGAGTATTCACAATAGTTATCAGTAATTATTACCATGGCAGCTATGGTTAATTTATTATGTGATCAGAAGTTCTTAGTTCAGTTTTAAGTTTGATTCCCTTTCTTAGCTTTTCTGTGTGATTCTAAATTTCCCACAAGTGACTGACAGTCCGGATTATTGCAGCTGTTGGACGCACTGTGAGATTTTCCTTTAAATAAAAAAAGAAAAGTTATTGTATATTTTTATCCAACCCTCTTTACTATTAACACATTGTGCAGAGACATCTGCTGGCTGACACCAGATGTCGAGAAAAAAATGTCCGACAGATTGTAAGGTAGCACAAAACGATCCCTGCACCTGACCTGTAAGAGCGCATCATGTGCGCATCGCACAAAACCAGCGCAAACTTAAACCACTAAAGCAGCGAAGCCTTTTTTTTTTTTCACACAAACGATGCTAAATACAAATAAAGACATGGAAGCGAAGCTGACCTGTGATCCACGGAAAGAGGAGGATGTTGATCCCCGGTTCTGGTGTCAGACGTCCAGAGGAGAAGGTGAAGCAACAATGTTCAGTTTTTACTCTTTTAGGAAACGTTTCAACTAGATTAAATTGTTTAACCCGCAGTCTTAGCGTGACCCTAAGTAGGAGCGGCAGATGTCAGCTAACGGGTGACCCGCTAACTCTCCGGTTTGGGAAACATCAAAGAAGCTCAGAACCGGTGACCCGTCAGAACCGAACACGGTAAAAAGCTCAACCGGCATCCGAACCGCTCCTAGAACTACGGGAGGTTCAAACTGCGCTCATTCAGTTTTAGCTTACAGACAAAGCGCCAAACCGCCAAATGAACAAAAGCAAACGGACCAATAAGATTTAAGCTTTGGGTGCCCTTTGACCCCCACAGACTCAGATGTGCGCCACGTACAAGATGTTTTGACACTTAATATATATATTTTTTCTCCACAATTTTGTTAATTTCAAAGAGGGTTCGATAATTAAAATTTCAGAAATTCTTCTTTTTTTTGTTTTACTACAAGTAAAAAAAAAAACTTTAGAGCTGCTCTCTGCTCTATGGTCGGCAGAGAGGGAGCAGCAGGACTGCAGGCGCTGCTGCCCTCCGATAACATTTATGCAACTAACAAGGGGCCCGCGGGCACTGCGTTGGTGGCCCCTGTCCTAGGTTATGAGGTGATAGATAACAGGTGCTCCAGTCAGCAGACATGCCCTCGATGTAGTGCAGCCTCTAGGCAAAATCTAGTGGATAAGTGAAACAGCAGACAAACAGAAAATCCCCACAAGGAGCAAAAACCCTAGTTCCCAACACATTATATAAAAAAAATGTGTACCAGAGGAAAGACCAAAGTTTTAGGTACCATATTATCTGGACTATAGAGCGCACCTTACAATAAGCCGCATCCATAAAGTTTAAAAAGAAAAACTGGAAACATACATATATAAGGCGCAAAGGGCTATAAGCCGTTGATATCTCCGCCGCTCTTGGTTTCCCACAATAAATCTGCTATTAAGGACGCAGCTCTCCGTTTACTGTGGTAAAGCTAGCTGCCTCTTAGAAAATGACAGTAAAGCCAGTCCACACTCGATTTTCACGTGCACCACAGTACAAGACGTTACGACACCCTAATTTACAAGCTCCTTTCAGAGTAAAAGCTCACATCCGGTTCATGTTTGATCTACTGCAAGTAGATTTCCAGAGGCTTCAAGTTTAGACTTTGTATTTATGCAGTTGCAAAAAGAAATATTGTATCGGAAATAATTGGGGACATTAAGCAATGATGAAAAACTCTGTTTCCAGCGACTTCTCTCACTTCTGGGTGGGAGAGGGACACCTCTAGAACAAAACCAGCAAATGTCAACCCGATCTGATGTTTAATTATAAAATAAAAGCCTATTTAAATGAGAAATTTTTATTTTAAAAAGACATACAGGAAACTTTGAGCTCTGTCTGCCCAGCTGACTGTAAGTACTTGTACTTTGTTACTTCCCACCACTGCTAGCAGATGTGGAAGAGTCTCACGCAGAACATTTTTGAAGCATGGAGGACAATTTACTCAGATTTATCTATTTAATTGAGAGTATTGTGCTGACCTCTAATGTTTGCATAAATTACACTGTACTTTAAACATTATCTTGATGTGACACACCAAGATTATCACTGACACCATTTTAACCCTCTTTAAAACCTTCCTGGATTCACATCTGCTCAATATAAATGTATTTAATATAAACATTAATATTGAACATTAATATTCAGTTTTTAAGGGCATTCAATTTAATACCTTTAAAATTTTTGAATATGAAATTAAACCTCACTCAAAGATTAAACAAATAAAGTAAAGTTAAACACTTAATAAATAGTTATTCATTTAAGCTCTCAGAGGAATCCTTTTCTTTCTGAGGCTGTTGAAAACTGCTCCATATCTCAAATCCATGAGCCTGCCACTCTACTCTGCGCATCACCGCTCAGCATTGATTGCATTAATGTGATCAAAACCAGTTTGTTGATGAAAGCTGTTGCCATGAAAACAGATTTTATTCTTATGATTCAGCTTCCATCTATCACCTAAAGTCTCTCCTCCTGCAACAGGGGTGTCAAACTCCAGTCCTCAAGGGCCGCTGTCCTGCAGTTTTTAGATGTACCACAGGTACAAAACCCCCGGAATCAAGTGGCTTAATTACCTCCTCCTTGTTGTGTAGATAAGTTATCCAGAGTCCTGCCAATGACCTATTTATTCTATTCAGGTGTGGTGCAGCAGAAGCACATCTAAAAGTTGCAGGGGAGTGGTCCTCCAGGACTGGAGTTTGACACCTGTATCCTAGACTGATAACTACTGCAGACTTGCAGCACTAGCTTAGCAGAATTTCACAACCTGCACTGCATGTTACACTGCTTTTGCCAGTGCACCCTTCAAGGAGTGTGGGAAATTTGAGTATCAAAGAGCCGCAAAGGATCCATCAGAGGCACATGTAGCTCGAGAGCTGCAGTGCGCCATTCTTGCTCTATGCAGTTGGAAACCAGAAACAAAGCAAAAGTTGGAATCTTGCATGAAAAGTTGGAATCTTGTATAAACTTAGCATTCTTTTACATGTTTGTTTCATCCTTGTTTACTTACACACATGCATCCTCTCAAATAATCAGTCATCACAGTAGCTACAATACTGAGAGGGTTCTGAAGATGTATACAACCCCTGGCAAAAAGTATGGAATCACCAGTCTTGGATGAGTACCCATTCAGACATTTCATGCTGTAAAACAAACTCAGATCAAAAACATGATACAATAATAAGGTCATTTCAAAGTGCAACTTGTTGGCTTTCAGGAACACTCAAAGAAATGAAGAGAAAACATTGTGGAAGTCAGTGAATGATACATTTATCGACCAAGCACAGGGAAATAAATATGGAGTCACTCAATTCTGAGGAAAAAAGTGTGACTGTGATGCCATGGCATCGACTAAATGTGTCTTTCTCCAAGGAACGCCTTCACTGTTTTTCCCCTATGGCACGATGCATTGTCATCTTGGAAAATTATTTCATCATCTCCAAACATCTGTTCAACTGAAGGGATGAGAAAACTCTCCAAAATGTCAATGTAAACTTGTGCATTGATAGAAGAATTAACCACAGTCATCTCCCCAGTGCCTTTGCCTGACATGCAGCCCCATATCATCAAGGACTGTGGAAATGTGGTTGTTTTCTTCAGGCAGGCCTCTTCATAAATCTCACTGGAACGGCACCAAACAAAAGTTCCAGCATCATCACCTTGTCCAATCCAGATTCTTGACTCATCACTGAAGATAACTTTCATCCAGTCATCCACAGTCCATGATTGCCTCTCCTTAGCCCATTCCAGTCTTGTTCTTTTGTTAGGTGTCAATACTGGTTTTTGTTTAACTTTCCTGTATTGAGGCGATTTCTTACAGTTCAGTCACATACATTGGCTCCAGCTTCCTCCCATTTATGCTTCATCTGTTTAGTTGTAATTTTTCGGTTTTCAAGACAAATGGCTTTAAGTTGTTTGTCTTGATGCTTTGATGTCTTTCTTGGTCTACCAGTATGCTTGGCTTTAACAACCATTCCATGCTGTTTGTATTTAGTCCATATCTTGGATACAGCTGACTGAACAGCCCACAGTTTTAGCAACCATGCATGAAGAGTTACCTTCTTCAAGATGTTTCACAATCCTCTCTTGTTTCAAGGGACATTTCTCTTGTTGGAGCAATGGTTCTTGCCACTCCACTTAGACAGACATTTCTCTGTCTGCCTGCTCCCACAATTTTCCTGATGTGTGCAGTACACATCAGGAAAAAATAGGCACATGTAGCAACATTCTCATAGCAACATTCAAACATGACCCAGTAAAGGCAGTGGGATGAGGGAGTGTGCATCTGTGGCAATGAGATGCGTCTGCAGTAAGGCCGTACAGGCACAGTCTGTGATACGGTGGTATTATCTAAGAGCAAGTCCTTTAAGTGTCCAGTAATACGTTTGCACGGATGTCTTCAGAAGGGGGGGAGGATATAGGAAATAGGGTCTTTGTTTACATATCTTCCAGGAGATTTGAGATAGCCAGCTGGAGGCTATTTGGCCTAATCCAGAGGTTCCCAAACTGTGGGGCACGTCCCCTAGGGGGGCACCGTGTCATTGCAGGGGGCTATGACATGACTAGCTAATATCAATACAGAACCTTAAGCTTAACAAGTACCTTGTAGGCTACCGATGTTGGTGTCTATTATCAGCTACGTACATTCATTTTGCCCCCAAAAAAGTCGATGCCCCTCCCCCTCCCCCGTCACACGTGTCGTTTCAACCAGACATCCATTTGTAATCCATAGGGGGGGGGCGCAGAAAATGTTTGGAAACCACTGGGGGGTGCAGAAGAAAAAGTTTGGGAACCACTGGCCTAATCCATCACAAATTTGTCAATATCCCAGGTATCTACCCACTCTGAACAGCATAAATTCTGTTATCATGAATCCAAATAAATACAGGATCCTGCTGGGTATGTCCCTGCAGGACATGTGGGCTTTCCTTTGCCCACTCCTTTTGTTGAGAAAATTTAATCAATTTCATTGAGACACTGGTTGACCAGATCCAAAATGTGTAGATTCAGAGGATGTGCAAAGAGAGGCTCCAAAAAAGCAACACAAAAACAGAGCAAATAGGGCGAAGGTGTGTAGGGAGGGAGCAGAGGAAAAAAAGCATCCACCTTTACCGAGAGCTAGAGAGAAACAGCTTACGTGATAAATGCACATTTTAGTTATTCAATATTGAGAACATTCTTATTTACACAATAATCCTATCTTGTGCCTCTGTCAGGAGGGCTGCATTGTATCAACTCCGTTACAAATTGTCTTCTGTCCTTTTTTTGTTTTCATGGCTTTATGTACGTCTTTGACCCATATACAGAACACTTTCAGGAGGCCGATGGAAAAATAAATAAAGTTTATTGAACAATAGTGAATAATAAAATGTGCATCTTTATGTGGGGTTCTGGAGACGGGAGCAAACAGGAACACTGGAATCAGAGCGGTGAGAAGGTGAGTAGCTTGAGCGGGGAAGTTGAAAGAAATCATCAGTGGTGGTTCGTTACTGTACTTAAGTACAATTTTCGTGTATCTGTACTTTACTTTAGATTTAATAATGGGTACTTTCTACTTCACTACATTTCTACAAAACCGTCACGTTACTCGTTACATCCAAGTCGCGTTGCGCTTTTTTTCCGTTAAAATGTGACGTTCAGGGTCTTAAGGTGGCGCCGTAAATTCCAAGCAATAACGTGATTTAGTGTCTGTTGTCACCCATCGCCTCCACCTTTACTCGCACGGAGCTCCAGACATGCGCAGTGGTTTCCTCTGAGCGGGAGAAGATGTTTGTCTAATCGTCAGAAATATAATAGCGCTGCATAAATCATAAGATATGGCGACATGTAAAATCAGCAGCGCTTCGCTTTCACAGACGGTGGGGACTTTGTCCAACTTTTAGCGTCACTTGGAAGGAAAGCTTAAAGAAAGGTAAGATCTGTGGGCATGATGCTAGCAAAGCTAGCTGTACTGACTGAGACACATGTTGCATCTGCAATGAAAAAAAGTTGTCACTCATGCGCTGAATTATTGTGTGGAGGTGTTGACTGAGGTGTTGCATTTATGGGACAACGCTGTGACCAAAGTCTGCATTGATATGACATTCAGGAACGATCCGATTCTTCTGGACGGATCTTTGCTGATGAAATTTATTTCAGCTCTAAGTATTTAATGTCTAGGTGTTTTATGGGGATGTGGATCTTTCAGATCAATTTGAGAAGCAATTTTGGTTGGTAAAACTTAATTTTTTTGTGTCATGTAGCGCGGGTGCTGGTCTTGACTTGGTCTTGGGTACCTACCCACCTGGTCTTGACTACATCTCTGCTACGTGGCTCCTTGGTAGCATGTCCTCCCCCACCCACCTTCTTTCCACCCCCTTTCTGTTGGATTTTTTAAAAAGCCACTAGTGGCAAAAAAAAAAAAAGTGAAGTTCATGCTATGTTAGGACAGGAGACAAGATGTTTCCATCCCTGAAATTATGCTGCATAGAATCACATATCTAAGTCTAAACTATGTTACAGAGAGTAAACATAATACAAACATGCTTTATCTGTGGCATTGTTCATTAAAATGGCACATTACTGATGTAATAAAATTAAATACGATCAGTTCATTTAATGATATTAGCCATTAGGTAATGCATTCAGCAAGTACTTTTACTTTTAATACTTAAGTATTTTTAAAAGCCAGTACTTTTTTACTTTTACTTAAGTACAAATGTTAATGTGGTAGTTTTACTTTTACTTGAGTACATTTTTGTCTGTGTATTTGTACTTTTACTTAAGTACATTTTGTGAGTACTTTCTCCACCACTGGAAATTATTAATGTTGATCTTACTTTGATGAAGATGATCTGCCAGGGGGAGGTGAGTGGAGGCTTGAGCCTGTATGAGAAGCAATATTGAAGCTGGGAATGGATGATTCTTGGAGCAATCTAATAGGTGCTGCTGGATGATGGAGTCGCTGGAGAGTGGATGGGTTTCGCAGAGCTGTTGTAGAACAAGAGGAGTTGAGTGTTGCTAGTAAAGGGAAGGAAACCAGAATTCTTTACAGTCTTGAAGGCATAAGGAGAAACAAGGGTGGCACGAGGAGATTTATCCAGGAAGCCACAGAGATCAAGGAAACCACAACAGATAAGTTTAAGATAATAAGAAAACTTGGAGAACAAGAAGAGCTCAGGACACTGGTGACTTGGAGTACCATTGAAGGTAAATGCTCAGACACTGGAGGACTGGCAATTGGTCCTCTTATACTCTGGCAGATGAGGTAGATCAACTGCAGATGTGTCTGATAAGGCAGCAGATCCACCATCCAGTGGAACAGCAACTCCCTGGCTCCCTCTGGTGGATAACAGAGGACAGAACCCACACAGACCCAAAACCCAGCTTCCCAACAGTTGTTAAGCTGCCATTCGAATAGACAAATGTGAAGATTTCTATTCAAAACTTACATGAACTATATAATGCTAACTATAGCATCACACACTAGTGAAACAAAACATAAAATAGTTAACATACCTTTATGAAAATACATTAAGCAAACAAACACGCATGTTTGCTGATATCTGATTAAATGTGATATCCTTGGATCTCACAGCTGCAATCCAGGCTAACTTGTGTCTCCGGCTTATACTTTATAGACAAGAAACCTGAAATTTTTATACTTTAGTGTTCCTTTTTACTTGAACAGCCTATGAATAAAAATGTACAATCTCTTTAAGCAACACTGTCACAGCTAGGCTATTAGGAGTATGACTCGCAACAATACTATCCTAATAAAGAGTAGACCCCCTATTTTTTGCTCAGCTCAGGAAATATGGCCACCATCATGAAGCAGATGTCCCTTCTTCTTGTCTAAACCAAAACAGCAAAAGTTGTCTCAGCACTTCAGGATATTTTTGTTGACATGAGTGCTCTGGGGATAGATTTTCACAAGTAACATGAACATATTATTGTCTATATTTTTGTGAATAGAATATTACTACGGTATCTCTCTCTCCCTCTCCTTATATATATATATATATATATATATATATATATATATATATATATATATATATATATATATATATATATATATATATGTGTGTGTGTTTTAGTTCTCTCCCGGGAGAGAACTAAAACATGCGGGATGCCGGCCTCCAGGACCCACTTTGGGCACCACTGATTTAAATCAATGTTTCAATGTTAGGGAATAATTAAAACTTTTTTTAAGATTTACAAAATCTTGGTTAGCCTTCATAGCGGGGGCTGAATCCCGGTATTACACCAAGCACTATAGCTAATATTAGCTGGCATTTTGTCAGTGGACATAAATACAGTATAGTAATATTCTATTCACAAAATATAAACAGTAATATGTCCATCTTGTGAAATGTTAACCCCCGATATCTCAGGTCAATGGTCCGTCGATCTGAACAAAAGTAACCGGCAATGCTGAGGCTTCTTCTGCTATTTTAGTTTAGCCAAGTAAGAGGGACGACCGCTCCAAGATGGCCACCATAATTCCTGCACCAGAGCAGGCAATGCACTGTCTACTCTTTATATTATGTGGGTGGCACAGATTGCGACAAACCATAGTAGGTACACAGGCACACCTGTTAGAAGGAAACAAAATTACCCAGTTCAAGACTTTAATTCTATTGCCAGGCGATGGTGCCAAAAGGCATTTTCAAAAGTGAGCAGATTCCAAGCAGAGACTAAGGCTGCGTTCACACTGCAACCTGAAACGACCCAATTCCGATTTTTATGACGTAATGAGACCTGTATCCAATATTTTCATGATCGTCTGAACAACACAGGTTTGATTCTTTTTGAATGTGACCCAGGCCATTTGATGTGAATTGGATACGGATCATGTATCTGATGCGTATCCGATTCAAATGGAACCCAACGTCCAGGTCTTATTCGTCCAACCTGAACAAATACCACTGTTCTGCCTATCAATATGCACAAACGGGAAGAAAAATAACCAAGGCAGACTACAATGAGGATTAAGTTGTTAATATGCTGCTGCAGTCAGACAACAACTTCAATTGTGTTAGCTATGCTCCACCGTGAGCATCCATGTTTACTACCGCAAACACTGAGCACTTCTTCTTTGGTTGGCGAAACACTGAGAACGCTGATGCTATGTGCCCTCTACAGTACTTGCGGGAAACTTTTAGGTAATTTGCCATTCACACAGGTCGCATCTGTTTGGAAGTGTGAACAGCCATGGCAAAAAAATATGATTTGACAAAAATCGGAATTGGATCACTTCGGGCTGCAGTGTGAACGCAACCTAAGTGTGAGTGCGAGAAGTTTTGAGTACAAGCATTACAAATTTTGAGAAGACATGAATCCTACAAAATGAAAATCTAAGCAAAAGTATTAAAAGTTTTGAGATCATAAAACCTGAAATCCTGCTTTCAGACATGTGTGCTCTTGGATTATGGCAGAAAAATTCTTCCATGCACATCACAGTCTCCTGTGTTTTGAAGGTTTCCTCACAAAGATGTGAAGAAAGAAGTGGGAAGAGTCTGATCAGAGAAAGATTCACTACGGGAAAACAACTGTTTTTATATTATGCATATATACCTGTGCATATAAATATTTATAGCCTAATGTATATTATTCAGTATTAATCAATATTTAATCGTTTTTGCTTTTCTACCATATATGTGTTATGCATATTTCTAAAATTATGTATATGTTACTAAAATATATATAAAATTTTGTGAGTTGTGTGGTTTGTAAAATTCTCATCATACATCAAATTAGAATATTTTATTTCTGTTTTACACAGTTACTGTTAACTCCACCAAGAATATTTAAATATTTAAGTATTTTCAATAGGCCTTTCAGTCGTGACAACATGACCCCTTTCACAGATGAACACTTTCCAATAAAATATAAAGCAAACACTTCATTCCAGTTGAAAACCCCCCCAATCTCCTTGTATGTGTAGCTATGATAATTATGATTTGCAGCAAAAAATTGTGAAAATCAGTTCAGTATTTAGAGTTATTATTGATTAAATGCTTTGGTACTTCATTGCGCCTGCCAAACATGTAACTCTGAGTGGAGCAGTCAACCACTCCAAGATGGCGGCCCTCCGTCACGTCACAATAGTGAAGAGCGGTCCATGACCACCTACTCTTTTTTTATGTCTATGGTTGGCAATACCTAAAATGCACCAGGCATCACGTCACGTGCAGAGAAACGTCTGCACGTGGGTGTGCCTGTGTACCTGCTATGGATTTTAGCAAACTTTGCCACTCATAGATAAACGACAAACGTCTGCACGTCCCACAGTAACTCCTAAGAGGGTTACTGTGGAAACAATTATGAGTCTTACTTATGGTGCCCACCTGAAGTAGCAGTAGCAGTAGAAGTAGCAGTAGCAAATTAACCTGTGTAATCACAGGTTAATTTGTAGTAATCTATGTTCATGGTAGAAGTTACATTTTATTTTCGGTTATTGTACAATATTAAGTACAATTAGCAGATGGACGTGGCAGATAAGTCATCTGCTATTAGAGATTTGCTCAGTACAGAGCAAGTCTCTGATAAGTTTAATCAGGAGCAGGGTCGCCACCACGAATTTTGGGCTCCATGACAAAACATTTATTTAGCTGCTGTTACAATTTCTTGAGTCTATCTGATTCATCAAAAGCGTCAATTTTAAATGCTTGCAACTGCCTTGCTTTCTTTGGTTCAATCCTGAATGGACAATTCACTTGCACAATATTTACTGCTAGTGAATATTACAAGCAACCTATCTGCATACTGTGTGCAAATAGGTTGCTTATTTTTTTATTAGTTTTAGCTCATTCAAATGTCTCTCCCCACCAGCAACAATCACAGGCAACGTGCAAAATATATATATATATATATATATATATATATATATATATATATATATATATATATATATATATATATATATATATAATATGAAGCAATCCTGACTTCTCAAAAAATGCTCCAGGGTTGTATTTTGTTCAAGCTGCAGTATGTAACTTTCACAAAAAAATAAATAATTTTTTTTTCCATATCTGTTAATATTGTCATCATGTTGTGACAGTTTGTTCTGAGACAGATAATCTGTGAAAAGTTCAATCTCCTCCAACTCCTCCCTGAGCTGCTATTGGTGTTTGAGGTAATGTACCATTCTGATCAAAAACAACCAATTTTTTTTCAGTTTTAAATATGTATTGAAATATTTTTCATAAAAGTTGCATACTGCAGTCTTTAATTTAATTTAGGAGATAAGAAGGGACAAGTCAGGAGGGAAAGTGGCTGCAGATATCTGTAATGTAAATGCATCTAGGGCTGTCTCTGTTCTACCTTAGATGATAGTAAAAATATTTATTTTTGGATGTTTTTAGATGATTAAAAACATCTAAAATTATGTTAAAAACATCTCAAATGTTTTTATCAACATTTAGATGCTTTGCTTTTCTCATCTAAATGATATAACATTTAGATGATAAAAATATCTAAAATCTTTATAATCTAAAATGATGATAAAAATCATGTACGTAGCTGTAAGTTGTTGCAACAAGAACTACTGAATTGGGAAATTCTTTACATCTAGAGTTCTTCAAGGCCATGACATTTTTTTCCATCTACTTCTGTGTTTGTCTCAGATGGATCAGACTCGCTGGTGGGAGCAAGAGATTCCTATTGGTGGGCCCATCCAAAAGGGGCAGCTGCTGACTTACAACCTGACAGAACTGATCAAACCTGAATCCTACCTGGTGCGTCTCACCCCTATCACCCGATACGGTGAGGGGGATGCTTCTGAACGCACAATCACATACAGCGGTGCGTTATTGTCTTATACATTGCTAATTATAACAATATTTCTGTGTTTGATTTTACGGATAGTATTTTTTTGCTGTTTTAAAACTTTAAAAAATCTGAAAATTTCATTATATTTGAGGGAAAGGGCCTGATCTACAAAGATTCAAAATGAGTCATCTGCTGAGTCATCTGCAGCTCAATAATCCTGAGCTGCAGGATTACTGACTTTGAGCTGCAGTAATCCTGCAGCTCAAAGTAGCATTATATGAAACTAAAACAGTCTCAAAATTCACAATTGCACAGATCAAGCATTCAAAGTCTATTATTATCTTGGTCTCAGAACAGCTTCCGCGCCAATAATTGCACAAAAGCCTGAGCTGCTACCTCGGTTTGGGGAAACAAAACCAGGCTGTTAAACAGTTACTTTAATCACAAGAAATTCAACTATATGGAAAGATACTAGCCCAACACTGTTAGCATGCAGAAGAACTAGCATAGTTCGGTAACACAGCTTACTCACCAAGATTGCTAGCTTGTGTTGATAGTTACACAATTAAATCGCTCAACATTAATAATCATAACATGGGGATAAATAGCTAAATGTGTTAATATAGATATCTCACTTACCACTCCTCTGTCGCTGCCAGAAGCCAGGCTGAGGTCTAAACTGTCTGTGCTTCGTCATGGCTACAGCACTGTTGGAATGGGTTGATGTGATTGGATGAAACATAGGTTTCAGCCAATGTGGGAGACCGTTCATATGATTGGCTGAAGCAAGAAATTTATCTGACTGGTTGCTGATCATTCATTTAAAAAAGACATCTGTGTATTGAGATGTCAGGAGAGTCTCAAATTCACACACAAATGCAGCAAAACTCACAGGGCAGAAGTAGCTTGTAAATCAAGATATATTTGTGTTTCCATCAGATTCTTTAAATGTTCCAAATGTTTGAGAAGCAAAGTCTTCTGACATTTTAGCTATGTTTCTAAATAGCATAGATACAATGTGTGTCTACCCATAGAGATATAGGTGTCTATGGGTAGACACCCATAAAATAGTAGGATGTCTACTCTAAACAACATCAATTTCATTGCCAGTGATAGACATCTTTGCATGTCAGTTTGTACCTCCTTTTCAAATGTGCTAAATATAGATACAAAAACCAACACCCACAGTCTGCAAATCATTCAGACATCATGGTGCCAGTATTTAGGAGCATGATCAGCATATGTGCTGTATATTTATGAAAGCAGACACACTAAATTTGTTTGCTATTGTCTCTTTTGTTCTTTTGCTGATGCAATCAATTCAGTTTACTTATATAGTGCCAATTCACAACTGTTGTCTCAAGAGCGCTACAGAAAAAAACAATTACATTCAATCATACATTCAGTTGAAACCAGATATTTACATACACTGATTAAAAAGAAAACATACACATTCTTTTCCTGTGATTTTTTCTCTTTTTTTGTAACTTTCATTAAATTCAAAAATGTATATACAATTGCATCAAGGATAACTGTCTTTTAAACTGTATGACCTGGGTCAAACCTTTTGGCTTTCCGGTAACACTTTATTTGAAGAGGTTTGCATAAGACTGACATAACACCTGTCACAAACATAAAGAAGTCTTTATGAATGTTTATGACTGTTGTCATGAAGTGTCATTCGGTAAATAGACACTTTTAATGCAAAGTTGATCTAAAAATTGCATTGAAAGTCCACTAAAAATGCCAACTTTGCGTTAAATTGTCATTATTTACAAAATTATGCAAAGTTGTGACTTTTAATGGACTCTTAGATCAACTTTGCATTAAAAGTGTCATTATTTACAGAATGACACTTTATGACAACTGTCATAA
The DNA here is from genome assembly GCF_051168715.1 of Poecilia mexicana. Lineage (NCBI taxonomy): Eukaryota > Metazoa > Chordata > Actinopteri > Cyprinodontiformes > Poeciliidae > Poecilia > Poecilia mexicana. The sequence continues at coordinate 709,154 of NW_028263391.1, forward strand.
ACATTCATAAAGACTCCTTCATGTTCATGACAGGTGTTATGTCATGTTTATGACAGTGTCATGTCAGTCATATGCACACCCCTTCAAATAAAGTGTTACCGGCTTTCCAAGCTTCTCACAATAGTTTGCTGAAGTTTTGGCTCATTCCTCCTGACAGAATTGGCAGGCCTTACTCATACGCATTTTTTCAAATCTTGCCACTACTTGTACATAGGACTGAGAACAACACTTTGCGATGCCCACATCACAAAACATTAACTTTCTCTTTAAGCCTCTTTGTAACTTTCAATACCACCGACCACACCACAAAGATATGAGACTAAAGGTTTATTGCAGGAAGGGGATGATGCAATGGATGAACTACAATAAAGAATCGGTCAGCTGGGGAGAATGCCAGTGGCTTGGGAGATGAAGACTCAGAGTAGGGGTTCAATCTTCAAGAAAATGGGTTTCATATATTTTTCAAAGCCCACACAGGACCAACCCAGATGGAACTTGACAGAAAGAATGAGGACTATTGAATGGAAAGAAGGAAATGGGATGAGGCTGATGGGATGAGATGGCAAGAAGGAAAAGCAAAGAGGGTGAAAGAATGAAGGAGATAAAGTGAAATGGTTGAGTGTAAGGGAAGGTGGGGTTGCAGTAATTTAACAGAATGTGCAGTATGGGTGATCTGAGTATAAATAGGCTACTTGGAAAATTAGAGGTGTAGCTTTGGACATAGCACTGCTCCCAAACCTTAAATTAACTTCTTTAAGTAAACCAAGATTAGTTGAAAATGTTGGCCTAAATATGTTGCAACTTGTTCATGTTCCTGATAGTAAAAAGTTAATAGCAGGCCACAGCAGAGACACAAGCATAGTAATTGAGAGTAAATGCAAACATCATTACAAAACTCTATGTTCTGCAATGAAGGTTTTGACTTTCTTAATCTCACTGGCAACAGTTGCTGCCAGACATTTTTTCTAACTTCTGGCTGGAAACTCTGAAATAATTGTTTTGGCTTTTGGCTGCTAATTTAAGTTTTAAAATAAAATAATAGAGTGTCTACTCGAAGCAATATCAATTTCATGTATCTAGTGTGAAAGGTCACATGGCCAGTCCTCTTTACTTCCTGCCTGTAACACTGGAGGTAAATGTCTGTCACAAACCTAAACAAGAGGAAGTCAGTAAAATATTTAAATAAACAAATATAAATAAAAATATTTTTTAAATATGTACTTTTAAGGGTCTGATACTGATATGTTGTTTGCCTGTTTATTCTATATACTTTGCTGTTCCCACACAGCTTAAACCATCAGTTGTTTTAGATCTTCCAGACCTGAAAGAACACCGAGATGTTGTCTTCTACATCACTGTCATTCCCACAATTAAAATAAAGCCCCTCCCTCCAAACCCACGCAAAAGCCGACTTTTTCCATAAAGTGTGGCATATACATGAATGAGCACTACAAGATGATGCCACGCCTGAAAGTAGCTTAAGGACAGGGTCAAGGTCAGGGAGAATGTCCTCCCAGATGCAGATTTGTTCATCATAACATTTTCACCTGAGTTTGCCTCATTGATTCATAAATATTATATGTTAGGGAGGTCCAAGGATTGAAATGCATGCACTTATTTTGCAGGAAATAAAATTGGGATTAAACAGGTTAATGTTAGATCAAAATAAAAAATAAATCCCAAACTAATTTGAATGTTTCTGGTTCTATGCAGATTGTCTGATTGTACTTTTTTCTGCTCTTCTGCAGCTCCTGTTAACCCACATCTCAGTAAGTATCTGTCCCCAAAAACAAGCATTTGCAGTAACTGTTTCTGTCACTCTCCCCAATCTGCTTTCTGGTCTCTCCTCTCACAGCTGGAACCAGTTTGCTCATCAGCCCAGGTCTTATGTTCACAGCAAAGGGAGTTCTGTTTGAAGAGACTGTTTCTTTATATGCAAGAGATCAAATATTGCCCGTCTAAACTCCATAATCCCATTAATAATTGTGGAATATTTATCCCTTCTTTTATTAGTAAAATTATCCCACAAAATCAGCTGCATCTGTTAATAAGCTTTTTGCATATCCCAAATTGTACCTTTTGCCATGTCTGGTGTGTCATTGATGCTTAAGAACCATTCAATGGGTTTCTTCATTTCTTGAATACTCGTCTATTTGTCTGACAACAGAGTATTAATAAGTCTGAATTTCTCAGTGACATTACACCCAAAGGCAACTTGTAAAAAAGTTGGGGTTTTTTTTACAACTTTTTGGGCAGCGATCTGATAAAACCATTGTTTTGGGTTTACATTTGGTAACAGCTCAGAGTTAAACAGAAAGAGGTCTGTCCTGGAGTAAGAAGTATGGACTGGTGAAAAATATGAATATTGCCACTCAGTGAGAGATAATAACCTCCATGGGTCTACTACATTAAATGTTTTCATAAAATTTTGAACAGTTTCTGTAGACTTTAACAGTCTACAGAAACCGTGGATCCAATAACCGTTTAAAATCCCCTCATAATTGTATGGGAATTCATACTTGGTATTGCATAAAACAGGTCAACATATATTGTCATCAGCATTTGTGGCAGAAATACTGAATAGCATCACTAAAACATTCCCCTGTAACAATAATATATCTACCTCTAATATTAGACATTTTTTTAGTTATCTTAAAGATCATGTGTTTTTTTATATAATTATTGCAGCCCTCTGCTTTTAGCATTAAAACTTGAATGGAAAACACCTGCTGAAGAATATGAACAAGGAACATTGGTTGATTAGAAACAGGTTTCAGGTGTGAGGGGAGAGAGCAGAAGACAGACTGAGGAGAAAGAGAGAGAATATACACATGGGGTGAGAGAGGGTGCACAAGGGACTGGGAAATGGAACACTAAAGAATGACTAGACCTAATCAACACAATTAAACCAGAGTAACAAAGAATAGCTAGAGACAAGAAATAAACATAATAAACTAGAATTACTAAGAAAGGATTGAACTAAAGTAAAACAGAAACAAGACTGATCTAATCAAAGAAAGAAACTAAAGAACACAGAATAATAAACAAACCTAAAAACAACCCAGGACCCTAAGGTCCCAGTCTTATTTGCGCTGCCATGTTGCTGTCATCACTAGTGTTAGCTGGGGCCAGAGTGGTTTGAATAGATTTTTGAGTGTGTTTTTCTGTCTTTTTTTTTTTTTTTTTTGCTGCCATTTCTGAGATTCAGCCACTTAGGTAGAATATGACGGAAATGTTTTCGGTATCTGTCATGTCTAGTTGGTACACAATCACTATGCTAAGTGGAACTGCTCTGACTAACTACTCACGCCACTGACCAGGAAATGGAAGTCAAGTCCGACCATTGTTTATTTATAACAAGATTTCACCTCGTCTCTTTGTCACTGAGAGCACATCACTGTGGTTCACTCCGGGATTTGCTCACTGAGCCAACTTTTAGTGAAGCAGGTTTGCTAAACAGAGCACCAGTTTGTTCATTTTGTTAATCCCTGTATGTACTGTATATGTGTGTTAGGGACCTGATCTAGTTGATACCTTCAATTTTTAGTGGTGTGCCGATCGATTGGCCACTGACCATAATTGGCCGATTTCCATGAAAAAGTATATGGATCAGTGATTGGCAATCACTATCTTTTTATCACCTGTATCTTATACTTTGGAGCCTGTAGCGTCCACATGTGCAGCGTATCTCCCCTTTTCTTCCACACTGCACAAACACAAGGCAGCAATTGTAAGCAATGTCATGTGAAACTTTAATGTTCTGAGAATGAATGGGGCAGTTTGTGTGTTGTGATGAACAAAATACCTCGGGAGTGAGGCATGTCAAAATGCATCAACACAACAAATTTATTATGACATTTAAATAACAAACACTTGATGGAATATGGGTATATCAAGGCTCTCTGCAGGAAAAAGATACATTCAGAGCAGCCAAACTGCAGGTAAAACAGAGGTGGAAGATGCTGCGGTCCCACCAACTGCTGCTATGTGCTACTAAGTGATTGCCAATCATTGTCATTTTCATTCTAAGATGTAATATTTCACAGACCTAGCAGCACTTGAGCGCTACCAGACTATAGACTCTCACACTGAACATCTGCTTAAAGCTGCAGTACGAAACATATGTATTACAATTTTGCTATGTCCTAACAATTAGACAGATAATCTGCGAAACAAATGGAGCTCCTCTGCCTCCTCCCTGTATTCTGCAGAGTTATACTGCTCAGTCAGAAACAACCAATCAGAGCCAGGAGGCAAGTTTTATTGCTCTCAGTCCTTTGGACTGAATACTTGGTGCATTGTGCCTGCAAGTCTTTTTGCATGGTTTTGTCTAAATTAGGTAATTTTATATTTCCATTTTGTCAGCTCATATAGCCAGTACCATTTATAGCTAAATCAAAAAAATGAACAGCCACTTCATGTGATCGGTATCGATGATTGGCAGTAATCAGCCCCTCATGGGTGATCTGAATCGGCAGCAACAATTTTGTTTCTTGAGATACATTTAAATATTCCTCCTTCCTGATTTTCCAACTTTGTATTCTTTAATTTTGAAGGGGTTATTACTTTTTTCCAGAAGAAAAAACGTGTCTTCTTTTATTGGTCCTTATAATGTATTTATCAAAATTATTCATCTCTGAGTCTAACCACATTCAATTTGGCCACATTCATAAACAAATTTACAATACTGGGTTTATGTTATTAAATTAATCATCAACATTGTGAAAAGTCTAGGACTTTAGGAAATGTATGTTAAAAGCTTTATTACACTAATCTTTATTGTAATGTTTTAGGGTCTCAGTTTAACTGTATTGTCATCTTTTCAACTTTCCTTGGCAAGTGAATTCTTTCATGATCACTCAAGCTGGCTCCAATATTTGATTTTTTTTTTTTTTTTTTTTTTTCCAATTTTTAAGCTTAGGGGGCAGTCTACTTTAACATAAGACATGGTTATTTAGATAGTTGCTTTCCATAAAAAATAAGGAACTTTATATTTCCTTAGGTTCAGAAGAAATGTGCAAGGAGGGAATAATTTATCATAACGATGCATCCTGTAAAAACGTCACCTTCCTATGAAAATGACCTAAGATTTTTTTTTCTTACCAAAAGTGATTTTTTGGCAATTAAAAGGGATCACTTTAGGTAAAAAGTGACATTATTTTAGGAAGGTGATAAAAAGCATGTTTATTCATTGCTTAGGATCATATTTGAGTATGTCTGTGTGTGTTTAGGGGAGTTCCACTGTAGTTTTGAGGAGGAGGCGTTATGCTCTTTCTCTCAAGACAAGTCGGATGAGTTTGACTGGATAAGACAGAGTGGCACCAAAGAGGGCACCACATACACACCGAATACAGGACCAAGCTCTGACCACACCGGCTCAAGTCAAGGTACACACGCACACAAACACAGACACAGACAGATTGATTCTCTATCCAACTGAGAACTTTGTATTGACTTCCATTTATTTTAGTAAGTAATTTATGCCTAACCCCATAAAAATCTTGTCTGTTTGAGACTGGAATGGGAGATGGTGCCTTAACTTGGTCTATCATGTTGAAGAAGAGCTGAATTGGAAAGAGAAGGTCTTGATTATAGTCTATGTTTCTATCTTTGGCCATGAATGGTGCTACAAATGAACTTCCTCTCGTTGATGACTAGAACACACACCCACCAGTAAATGGAGTGTTCAGTACATCAGAACTTATTCGGGAAATGTGTTTTCATCTCCTCTTTTCCATTAACTCTTTTGGAAAAGCCAAAAACCAGCTCAAGTGAGCCCTTATTTTTATGTTTTTTTAATTAAAGAAGTCATTTCAAATTTGGATATTTCCATTACTCTTTTCTAACACAATACTTCAAAATGCGCATAAGAAATGCTGATAGAAACATGGTTTAAAAGTAAAATAAAAAAATTCCAGTGGTAGGAAACACCAGGACAAACCCAGAGAATATCCCTTCTGGTCTCAGTGTCAACGTTGTGGGAAACCGTTTATTGTACATGCAGAATCAAACCAATACCACAGTACAAACCAATACCACCTTATCTCTGATTCATATATATTTTTATTTAATCCTTCACTTTACCCTCCCCAATCCTGTCTTTTTTGTCTTTTTGTTGTTGTGTAATATCGTTGTAAATGTATTTTAATTTAGGTATGCATCATTATTTGAATTTTGCTGTATCCTGAACAGATTTTTTTCCTGTCAGTTTTTCCTGTGATATTTAAAAAAAAATCCAAAATGAAGTATTATTTAAAAAAGTCAAGGAAGGGAAATGTGTGATTCAGGAGACGTGATCAGGAGCTGGATCAGCGGCTTTTGGAAGTGAGACAGTGTTAGATATCCCTTGTCTCTACAAATGGGGTCCAACCGACCCCACACATGTAAAACTTATACCATTTGGCACAGTCCTCTATGTTTGCCTCAGTCCTCGCACGCACAAGGATTAAGGAAGGTCGTCAGGTAAGTTCTTGAATGAAGTTCTAGATGATCAAGCTTTGGAAGGAGACATTGGGTTCTGCTAGTACATTGTTCAATGAGGTTAGATGAGCATGGATCAGAGACCAGGGAGGTAATCCAAAAATTAGCCACAAAACAGTAGAACGTTGGAGAGTAGGGAGGTAGGTGGATACTGAGCAGCGTGGACCTAATGCCAAAGACATCCACAGAACAACACACTGGCAGCGTAACAGGAATGATTCAGACCACTTGGACCAGGCGGTAGACCTCAAATACAGGGGACAAATAGGCAAATGTGGGCACAGGTATTGAAGAACATATATAAAAAAAAAAAATCACACAATGACTTAGGGGACTAGAGATTACCAGTGTAGGTTAATTATCAGGTGCTGAATGAACCTACAGCAGCTCTTGATGAGGAATTTCCTGCAGCTGTGGGACAGCAGTTCTCATTCTCAGCAGCAAAGAACCTTGGAGGAACAGGAGGCCTCACACAAACACTCAAACAGCAGAATCCAACAGTGAGGTTTTCTCATCTTGGAGCCCATACAATGGGTACAGAAAGTATTCAGACCCCTTCCAACTTTTTACTCTTTATTTCATTGTAGCCATTTTCTAAAATCAAAAAAGTTCATATTATTTCTTGTTAACAAATAATTCCCATCTTGAGAGAAAAAACAGAAATGTAGACATTTTTGCAAATTTATTAAAAAAGAAAAACTGAAACATTGCATGGTCATAAGTATTCAGACCCTTTGCTGTGGCACTCATTTAATTCACATGCTGTCCATTTCTTCTGATCCTCCTTGAGATGGTTCTACTCCCTCATTGGAGTCCAGTTGTGCTCAATTAAACTGACTGGACTTAATTAGGATATGCACAAACCTATTTAAGTGAATATACAGATTTGTGCTCTGGCATCCTCACAGGTCACAGTGGATCTCAGAGCAAATGAGAATCATGAGGTCAAAGGAAGTGCCTATGGAGCGCAGTGACAGAATTGTGGCAAGGCACATGTCTGGCCAAGGTTACAAAAGAATTTCTGCAGCACTCAACGTTCCTAAGAGCACAGTGGCCTCCATAACCCTTAAATATGAAAGCCCGCTTAGAGTTTGCCAAAAAGCACATGAAAGACTCCCAGACTATGAGAAATACGATTATCTGCCCCGATGAAATGAAGATTTAACTTTTTGGCATGAATTCTAAGCAGTATGTGTGGTGAAAACCAGGCACTGCTCATCACCTGCCCAATACAATCCCAACAGTGAAGCATGCTGGTGGCAGTATCATGCTGTGGTAGGGACAGGATAACTGGTTGCAATAGATAGATAGATAGATAGATAGATAGATAGATAGATAGAGTTAAGGAAAAGATATCTAAATTGGTTAACTTTGGAAAAAGTTTGGCTCTCTCTCTTCCTCTGGATCCCAGGTCCTCCCGGTGAGCCACATGTGGCCACAAGGAAAACAACAATGCGTGTTGACATCACAGAATTACAGAGTTTAATCCAATAGAAAACGCATAAAATTACAACAGAAACTGCAGAACAACGGAGACATACATTCATTTACCTGACATAAATGGAAAGAATAAGGAAAGAAAAGCAAAGACATCCAAAGACGTCTTTGGAGAGTTGCAAGAGCAAATCTAATTTGTAACTTCTGTGTAGAAAGTTTTATAGTAAAAGGTGTATTCTTATCTTTAATTTATTCAAATAAGGCGTATCTTTGCACCTCCAACCAGGAGCTATCTCTGACCCTCTCTCAAGCCAGTAACCCCTGCCGTGTTTATGGCCTTTCACAGATGAGTGTGAAATGCTAGAACTTCTACTGTATTGTTTCCCACACATTCAAACGATCCTAGCAAACCATCTGCTGTAACTACAGGTAACATAAAGGTCAGTAGGCCAGAATACATTACTGATTTTAAAACCACAATTTAGGCCATTTGAATCAAGACATGTTAAGTTTTAAAACTAGCTTATTTTAAATGTATTTTCTCAACAATAGATAGATTCAACTTTGTCATTGCACATGTCCCAAGTACAGGCAACGAAATGCAGTTTACATCCATCTAGAAATGCTTAAGCGAAATTATGTACACACATTATACAGTATTATTATAATATACAGTATTATGTACACACATTATACAGTATTATAATATACAGTATTAGTGCTAATGTTCAGACTAAATACCTACAAACTATGATTGTGGTGAATGTATAAGCAGTAAGCAGAAGTGCACAGGTTATGGGTGGTTGCTAGAATGTGTATGTAGTATGCAATCTATAATTGTTCGTGGTGCATGTGTATATGCGTTGTGTGTGTGTGTGTACATGTGTATGTCTTCAGTCCATGATTACTTATGGGAGTCAGGAGGCAGAGTTCAGGAGTCTAATAGCTGTTGGGAAAAAGCTGTTCCGGTACCTGGTGGTTCTAGTCCTGAGGCTCCTGTCGCGCCTCACAGAAGGTAGGAGGGTGAAAAGTTCGCATGCTGGGTGAAAGGAGTCCTTGATGATTTTCCCAGCCCTATTGAGACAACGTTTCCCATAGATGTCCGCTATGGCAGGGAGTGGTGCTCCTGCTATGCGCTGGGCAGCTTTCACCACCCTTTGCAACGCCTTCCAGTCTGAAGCAGAGCAGTTCCCGTACCAGACTGTGATGCAGGTGGTAAGGATGCTCTCTATGGTGCAACGATAGAAATTCACCATTATGTCTTGTGAAAGGTGGCTCTTCTTCAGAGTCCTCAGGAAGAAGAGGCGTTGGTAAGCCTTCTTGACCACCTTGGAGCAGCTGGTTGTCCAGGTGAGATCCACGGAGATGTGAACTCCCAGGAACTTAAAGCTATTCACATGCTCCACTGCTGTCCCTTTGATGTAAATGGGTGGGTGTGGGTCACCATCCTTCCTGAAGTCCACAATGAGCTCCTTGGGCTTCTCAGTGTTGAGTAAAAGGTTACTGATGTCGCACCACTCAGCAAGATGATCCACCTCCTCCCTGTAAGCAGCCTCCTCGTTGTCCTTGATGCCCTTCTTCAGCTCAGCTCTGGCTGTACTGTAGGCCTGTGCGTCTCCTGATCTGAAGGTGATGTTCAATTAATCAATCAAATTTTATGTGTATAGCACATTTCAGCAGCAAGGCATTTCAAAGTGTCATAATGTGGAGTTGATGGTGAGGATGAGGACGCTGAGACCCAGGATGTAAGATGAAAGTGATGAATTTATTGAAAGGCCAAAAAAAGAATAGTCCAAACCGAAAACTCTGAACACAAAAAACGGTCAGGGCAGGACCTGCCGCAAACAATCCGGGGGGTGACCACGGCACAGGAGGCAGAGCAGGAGCCGCAGTGGGCGCCGCGGTGGGTGGTTCCTGGACCCCATATGGCCGGCTGCAGGCTCTGGGGGCGGAGACTCGGGAGGAGCAGGCTCTGGGGGCGGAGACTCCGGAGGAGCGCCTGCTGCTGCTGCTGCTGGCTTGGACGGAGCAGACTCGGGTGGACCAGCAGGATGGCCGGCGGAGAGCTCGGGGGGCTGTACTCCGGCAGCGGAGTCAGAGAGCTCGGGGGGCTGCGCTCCGGAAGCGGACTCGGGGAGCTCGGGCGAGCAGGCTACTGCGGCAGGAGACGGGGAGACTGTGGCAGATGCAGGCGCCGGTGGTGCTTTATTAGATCTAGCAGCCAGCGCCGCCACCACTGCCTGCCGTTCCTGCTCTACCTCTTTGAAGAAGGCTTCCAAGCCAAGCAGAGGAAGAAATTGGATCCACCTGTCCAGGTGGACCACCATACGTGTGGTGGTGTTGAGGCGGCTGAACAGGGAATTCGGACTGGCCATTTCGGTGTCGTACCTCCTGATCTCCCTTAACAGGGAACGACGGTCTGACGGGTCCATGTTGGTGGAAGTAGCGTTCCTCACCGGTTGTTGTCAGGTCCTTCTGTCGTAATGTGGAGTTGATGGTGAGGATGAGGACGCTGAGACCCAGGATGTAAGATGAAAGTGATGAATTTATTGAAAGGCTCAGTCCGGAAAACAGGCAGCACGGCAGAGTAGCAAACAGCTAATACCGGTAGCACTGACAAAGACTGGGAAACGCGAGCTAGGCTAACCAGGACTTAGCAGTTCCACTGGCGAGCATTCAGGACAACAGGCGTGGCAGCAAATAACAAACTTAGACAGTGGTAGACAAGGACCTGACAAAGAACACAGACAGCAGGCGAAACTAAATACACAGGGAGGGTAATCAAGGAATGAGACACACCTGGGAAGCAATCAACGGGGAAGACAGAACTGGGACAGGACTAAACACAGAAAACCTCAAAAATAACTAAACAACACAAAGTGCTTTACATAATTAAAATAAAAACAGCATGTGACATTGAATAGACAGTGAGAAAGAGAAAGACATTTTGAAAAAGATTAAAAAAGATAAAAACATTAAAACCCGCACCCCTTTTAGGACTTCAGTTAAATGTCATTTAACTGGGGCTCTAACCCTCTGGGACTTTAGTCAAAAACACCGTTTGACAAGGACTCCAACCTCTAGTTTTTTAGTTGAAACGCCATCAACTGGGACTCTAAACCCCGTAGGACTTTAGTTAAACGTCATTTAACAAGGATTCTCACACCCCTAGATATAGATTCATTGAACTGGGACATTTTCCGGGGGGGCTTTACATAGACAGTGTCATAATGTGAGGTACCAGGACCCTAAGGGAAGCAACAACTACGGACACCAAACGCAGTTCAACAGATTTATTAAACAATAAGGTGTAAATGGAGGGAGGATGGAGAGGTGTAGATCAGCGGCAGCAGGGAGGAACCAGGCGAGAGGAGGAACTGAGAAATGGGTGAGCGGTTAGGCAGAGGAATAATGACGGGAATGATGGTGTAACCTGGTGATGGCTTACGGTTTGAGGGTTCAGATGAGCAGAGGAGGGTACAGCAGTTGGGGCAGTGAGGTGGAGGAGTTCCAGCAGGCAACTGAGGGTGGACAGGCAGCAGCAGGGTGGTGGTTGTGGAGGAATCGCTGGTTTTTAGTTGTAATAACTGAAGCTGTGCATTGATTCTAGTTTGCTCCTCTTTAGGTCCAAAGATAATAACTTCAGTTTTGTTTCTGTTCAGCTGGGGAAAGTTTTGGCACATCCACACATTTATCTGTTCTAAGCATCTATTCAGTGATTGGATGGGTTCAGAGTCACCTGGTGACATCGTGATGTAGAGCTGTGTATCATCTGCATAGTTATGGTAGCTAATCCTATTTCCTGTTCTAACCTGAGCTTGTGGGAGCATATAAATATTGAAAAGAAGGGGTCCTAGGTTTGAACCTTGTGACCACATGTGACCTTTGACCTCTCTGATGTGAAGTTTCCAATTGAAACAAAGAAATTCCTGTTCTTTATGTAAGATTCAAACCAGTTGAGCACTGGACCAGAGAGTCCGACCCAACTCTCCAGTTGATTCAGTAAAATGTCATGGCCATCAGTGTTAAAAGCTGCACTGAGGTCCATCAGAACCAGTACTGTGGTTCTCCCACAGTCCATATTTATATGGATATCATTGAACACTTTTACAAGGGCCGTCTCCGTGCTATGGTGAGGACGAAAACCTGGAAGAAGTCAAAGTGATTCATTATTGTTAGGAAGTTATTTAATTGTTTAAAAACTGCTTTTTCAATAACTTTGCTGATGAATGGGAGGTTGGAGATCGGCCTGTAATTCTGCAGTACTGATTTGTCCAGATTGTTCTTTTTTATTATTATTATTATTATTATTATTATTATTATTATTATTTTTGTCTACTTCAGCAGGAGACGGACATCCCTATTCATCCAGGGCTTCTGGTTGGAATACATGATGATCTGCTTCTGTCTATAGTGGTGGAGATGTGGTTCAGTACAGATAAATCATACTGGTCCAAGTTTGTGTGAGTGAATATATTCCAGTCTGTGTTCTTGAACCGGTCCCGGGGCACAGCATCTGTCCCTTCTGGCCACACTTTTATTGTCCTCACAGTGGGTTTCACACATTGGATAAGTGGTGAATGTAAATGACTTTATTAATATATATATTTAAAAAATTCCCTTCTCACCCTCCGCGGGTGGTCTCTTTTCATCCTCTGAGCCCAGGTCCTCTACCAGAGGCCAGGGAGCTTGAGGGTTCTGCGCAGTATCTTGGCTGTGCCTAGAACTGCACATTTCTGGACTGAGATGTCTGATGTTGTTCCTGGGATCTGTTTTAGCCACTGCTCCAGTTTGGGGGTGACTGCCCCGAGGGCCCTGATGACCACAGGCACCACTGTGGTCTTCACCTTCCAGGCCTGAGCAAAGGGTCTGAATACTTTTGTCCATGTGATATTTAAATTTTTCATTTTTTGTAAATTTGAAAAAAAAAATCAACATTTCTGGCTTTTCTGTCAAGATTAATGTACACTTAATATTTCTTATTATGTGTACATTAATAAGAAATATGAACTTTTTTGATTTTCATTGTCACTTTTTGCCGACAATGAAACAAAATGCGAAAAACTTAAAAGGGTCTGAATACTTTCCATACCCACTGTAAATTGGACTAAGCAGTGGCCCTGTTTAGTCCCTTGACTCCTATAATTGTGGAGTGCTTTCGGAGATAGCTCTGCTGTCTCTGAAAGCACTCCACTCTGCTCTGGTGATCAAGTTTTGCAGCCCATTAAAGAGCATATTGCCCCAGACTATGCTGTCACAAATTTGCACATCGTGCTGACAGATCCACAGAGGATGCCATTGCTGTTGCTTTCCAGTCTCAGCTTTCCTCCTCTCACATGTGCCTGTATAAAAGACTTCCTCACCAACCGACAACAGACTGTGAGTCTTGGCCCCATCTCTCCTCTACACACTGAGCATTAGCTCCCCACAGGGCTGTGTGCTGAGGCCCGTCCTGCATTGCCTCTACACACTAGATTACAGTCCAGCCCATAATAACAATCGCATCATCAAGTTTGCTAACGACACCACAGAGCTCATCTCACAGGGTGATAAGGCAACCTACAGAGAAGTCGTGAATCTGGCAGCCCTGTGTTCAAAGAACAATCTCACTCCGAACACCAAGAAAACCAATGAGGTCATCATGGACTTCAGGAAGCTTAGCACTGACCCAACTCCTCCCTACATCAATGGTGAGCGTCCACATACTTAACTTTCTTGGCATTCTCATTTCTTCCAACTTCTTCTGGACTGACAGCATTACAGCAGTGGTAAATGACTTTGTGCTTGTATAACACCTTATCAAGTCTAGAGGACCCCAAAGTGCTTCACACTACAGTTATTCATCCATTTATGCACACTCACCCATTGATGATGGCAACGTACTACAGCTGTCCTGTTTATCTACCACTCATCCATTGAGAACCTGCAGACATACTGCATCATATGATAAGGCAGCTGTACTGTTGTAGACAAGGTGAAGCTCCAGAGTGTCAGAAAGGCAGCTAAGAGGATCATTGGCTATCCTCTCCTCTCTCTGGTGGACATTTACACCTTCAGCTGCCTCAGCAGAGCCAAGGACAACACCAACCCTGGCTTCTACATGTTTGACCTGCTGCCCTCAGGGAGGCGAAGCAGATGCATCAAAACGAATAGACTCAAAAACTGCTTCTTGAATGCTCACATGCACTAATTATATAGTGGTTATATGTAGGGCTGAAACGATTCCTCGAATGGTTCGAGTACCTCGATTACTAAAATTCCTCGAGGAAAATTTACCTGCCTCGAAGCTTCGTTAATTGATGTTTTATTAGTTAGCGCACCGTGTTCCGGCCGGGACTTCATTTGCGTTGCGCGGAGCTCTCACTTCTGCCTCTGAGTTGTTGACAAAAGCTAAGTCTCAGCGGCATAAAGTCCAATCTTCAAGATTGGCCCGTGGGGATTTTATTGATTGATGATAATGCCCGACTTTTTATCGTTTTTTGGGGAACCAATAAGCATCCTTAAAATGACTGGGGGGATGCCTGGAGTACGGCAGCATTTCTCCTCCGGGGCTGCTGGTTGAAAGCGAACGGCGGGAAGAGCGCTGAGGTGAGCGGATAGCCTGAACAGGGCGGGCGGCTGAGTAGCTGATGCTTACCGTGTAAATGTAGCTTTACTGACGAACCGCACAATAAATTTCATATCCCGGTCTGAAGAAACGGGTGGCGGAGCGCATCGTACATGGCTGGTAGATGAGTTTCTGAGTGTGACCAGTGAAGGTGTCGTAAATATCCCGTATTGCTTCCCCCCGTGTTCGTCCCCCGGTCTAACGGTTCGTCAGTCCGCTGGTCTATTTCCTCCCCTCCACCCCATGTTCGTTCATTCGCCCTCTCCTCCCACTCCAGGCGGCATTTCCCGTATTTTCAAACCCAAAGCGTGACAGGTTAGGTGGCAAGGTGAGTTTAATTAATCTATTAAACTCACTGAAGATGAATACATAAACTAAAAGCTGGATTGTAGACATTTTTTATAAGCATATTTGTGAGCCTGCCTCTTTGTTATTACATTCAATATAATTTCAGATTTTTCTATAACTTTTCTTCTGGTTAACTTAGAAAGTGAGCTATTATTGTTACAGGTTAGTTTTCTAAACTACAAAAAAGCAACTGTTAGGGATGCTCCAGTATGAAAAATTGGACTGATATTGATATCTGATAGTAACACCGGTATTATGCCAGATTTACCAATATTTCATTTTATAATTTTTTTTATCCGATTACTCGATTAATCGTAAGAATAATCGATAGATTACTCGATTACTAAAATATTCGTTTACAACAGCCCTAGTTATATGTGTATGTGTGTATCTATATACATTTAACAGATTAATATTGTAAATAATGTAAATATCACCATGTTTATGTTGTATATATTTTCTACATTGTTTGCATTGTTGGAGGTGCCTTTAATCTCAATGTACATTGTACAGTGACAAATAATAAATTCAATTCAATTCAGCATGACTATACTTCTGGCAAAATGTAAGAGAATGATGCTCGCTGTATGGAAATGGTATAAATTAGCTGGATATTCATTCCATTACTTTCTGGAACTGAAAAAAGTTTGTCTGTGTTGGACTATAGAGATATTTTTTAATATGATTGCTCCTTCATAATGTCTTAAGATGCTTGACTCTGCCTAACGCTCTTCTCTGCAGTTCATTACCGACTCCAAAATATCAATAGATCACTGTGGTTTATACTCAAGAGTGGAATGGCCTGTTCTGGCTACCTGAAGGAGCTCCCATTGTTTAATTTTTATGGACCATGCAATATTTGGACTCCTGCCAACCTATATTTGTATCGCAATTGCATGGAGAATTGTTGACTCATACTTTTCGGTCAGAGAATTTATGTTTCTTTCTGTCCCTTTCGCTATGACTGAATTCTGCAAGAAGGCTTTCATTCTTTCTTCTACTGTATTGGATCTTGTTACAAGGAACTTTTAGATAGACTGAATTCCTTTTGTTTAGTGATGTTAAATCTAAGCTAAAAGTTCTAGGCCGATTTTATTACATGCACCTGTTTTTTTGTAGCTTGACGTCTTCTTTTAATTGTAAGCAGTGGCGCAACAAGGGGGTATGCAGCGCATGCAACGCAAAGGGGCGCAGCACCAGAGGGGGCATCAAAACCCCGTCTGGAGGGGGCGGCACGCCGATTATGTTTTCCCATACCCTTCAGCGTGCCTTACGCTCCTTCACCTCGCGCACGTGACGAGCTAAATAGAGCGAGCGTATGTTTTCCACGCTCCTGCAACCTTCCTTCGGGGGAGAGGGGGATGGGGGGGGCACCGATTTATGTTTTTGCATCCACCTGAATAATGTGTAGTTGCGCCACTGACTGTAAGAGGATTTTAATCTCAATGAGGTATTATTCTGGTAAAGTTTAAGGCTGCAGTACGTAACTTTTTCAAAACCGTGAACTTGGCCTGAATATTTGAACAAGCTCTGCCCCTTTGCTCTCTGCTGTGTCAGGTAGCCCTCAAGAAATTTGTTTCACAATTATTCAATCAAAACAAATCTCAAAAAAATAAAATTGTGGTCAAAACATTTTGAATTGTAATGATTTTTTAAAACAAAAAACATGTTTTAAAAAAACTATTTTAAAAATTAAAATCACAAATTTTTCCTCATGAAGTGAAAAAGTTACTTGCAAAACAAACTTTTATTTTTGTATGTAAGACATTTTTGGGCCTAGTTTCTGGTTTGAATTCTCAAACTTTTTATCATGCTGGGTTAATGTCTTTTGGTCGACATACAGGAGACCAAGAAATCAGATAAAGTTTATTTTGGAACAAAGATGAATTGTGAGATGTGCGATTCTTGTCCTGTGGGTGGGAAGCCATGGTCATCAGAACACTGAGTAGTTAGAGAGAAAAGGTAAGTCGATGGTTAACTGGACAGATTGAATTCTGAGAAATGGAACAATCTTAGTTGGTTGGCCAAATAATTTTTTCCAGGGGGAGAAGCACTGTAGTCTGTGGGGATTTGGTCTCTTTGCAGGGAGTTCTTGAGATGATCTGGGTTCCAGTGTTTGGTCTTGACAGAAAGTTGTTTGGAGATGGATGGACGAGGCTTGCAGTGGAGGGTGGACAGGTAAGTTCTTGTGAGAAGGAGCAAGGAGTGGTCCGAGAATCTTCTGCAAAGAAGGAGATTGACTTGAAGGAGAGTGAGTAAAATCCCCAGCATCACACCAGAATGCACGGAACGCGGGCTAAACAGTGGGTAAAATCCAAGGCGCCATGAGGAAACACCCGAGAGGAGAGCAACGGCCAAGTGTTACAAGAGATAATCATTGAAAACTCAGGGACTAGACTCAGAGGGGTGCAGAGTACCATAACAGGCAAACACTCAGGCGTCAAAGTGCTGGCAGCCTGCTCCTCATATACTCCAAGATGATGAAGTAGATTGATCACAGGTGTGGTGAATCCAGACAGCCGACATGACTTCCAGGTAGGAACAGCCTCTTAGCACCAGGGCCGGTCCAAGGCATAAGCAAACTAAGCTGCCACTTAGGGTCCCAGGGCCAATAAGTGGCCCCCTCAGTGGAGCTATTTTTTTAAGTAATAATTTCTATGTCATTATAATATCAAAAACACAATTTCACTATGAAGTGATTTGTTTGTATAATAATAACCAAAGATAATGTATGTAGAAATTATTATTATATGGATAAAAAGAAAATAATAAATTGCTCTTGGGGCCCCCTGATGGCCGCGGTAGGTACCTCATGCTTTGCCGGTAACATGAACTGCCGTGCAATGAGCAGGGCATCCAAATGTGCAAAGCACAGGTCAGAAGTTAAGTTAGCAAAACAATGTCTCAAAAAAGGACTTATCCTTCAGGGAGGGAGAAAAGGAGGAAGAATAGACAAAAGCCAAGATAAAGGTTTGTTTTAATGTGCCTTGGAAATATGAAAGATTTATAAAGCTGCTAATAGAAAATAAGCTTGAATGGTCCAGTTCAACAGCCAAACATTTATGCTAGGGTCTTTGTGTTTGTGTGAAACTGAGTTTTAACTTTAAATGAGTTGATTCTCATGGTTGGCTCTGTATATATTTCTGAGGTATTTTTGGCTTCAAAACACCAAGTTTGATAATGTTAGATAACAATAATTAAAACTTCTCAATGTTTGACATTTCTAGCAAAATGTTTTTACGTCAGACTGCTACATCAATGAGCTGCTCTGAGCTGTAATTGGGGATTTATTTGCTGCTGAGCAGAAGTATTTTGTGGCTAAAACAAACAATTTTCTAAGTTATGTGAAACTTCTGTTAAAATCATTTAAAGGCTCAGAATCAGTCCAGTACAGATCCACATTCTCAGGGGAGAAAGACTCGCCTGGTATAAATAAAATGTTTAGCTATTGGAGTAACGCTTAAGAGAAATGTACTTAACCAAGGAATGTCATGAATATATGTGTAAGGCTGCACTGACTGCAGTTTTCTGGCCGATTCCCGGTTACTGATCTTTAAGAGGCCTGTCCTGCCAATTTAGATTTTGACTGATATGCTTTTTTTTGTTTGAAATGTTGCTAAATATAGCAAGAAAGTCACTGAGTTGTCAAGAGTGGAGGGAGTATTGCTAACTGAAAACGTGTAGACCTGACCTGGTGGGCCAGTCTGTCAAACCTCTCACTGCAGAGCAGAAGAGAACAGAGGCAGATCTTTAAACCTTTGCTGATAAAGATGAGATCAGGGGATAAGTATCGGCAGATCACGATCCCCCAAAATGAAGGAAATCAGCGCCCAGGAAACGACTGGTTCATAAATCAGTTGGCCAATAAATGCATCCAATTATACATGTATATATTGTAAACAGCACTGCCAGAGATGAAATAAGTTTATAGCAGGAGAGTGAATGATCTGATGGTTGGAAAAAAGGGTCAATCAAATCTGCGTCAGCTTATTCCTGTTTAAAACAAAAATATTCTCAGCACAGCCGTTCTTGGGCTCTGGCTTCATCACTCACACCTCTCCCCAGCGCAGTTTGGCACGAACTCGTATAGAAGTGTCTTAAAACTAACCAAACCCTAACCCTATAACCCAAACAGAAATAATCTGCCCAATAATTACAGTTTTCCATTATTTTTTTACATTCTTTATTATTAATCCAACATATGTTGACTGTATAGCTCAATGGGTAAGTCACCAGTCTTCCACCCGGGAGACCTGGGTTTGAATCCAGGCTGGGGCAAAAAAGTTACAACAGTGAAATTGAGCTATCCAGTGTGGGTCCTTAGGCAAGACCCTTGGAGCTATATAGCCTACCTCATACCATGAGAGACATTGATATGCATAACATGCCGGCTCAGACGTTGCCCGGCCAAACAAGGTCTGCGTCAGGTGCTGGGGAACCAGAGCACCTTGATGAAAAATGGGCTACAGGAACAAGTCGGAAATGCGCGAGAGATGAAAACCTGGATCTGTTGGACTGCTACTACATTCCAACTGGGCTACATGCAAAGAATGTGGGAAAAATGGTTAATTCGACATCCCCAGTCTACAATGACTGCTAAACAACTAGTAGCTCAGTCTTCCAACATCCGCAAACGGCAACTGCTATCACAACTTGAGATTGATGAGGTACAACACAAATGCTACGGCAAGGGGGAGGAGCCTGGATGTCAGGACAGGGGGGAGTTAACTACAACTACCCGCCCAGAGACTAGGTATGCAGCCCCAGTAATGAACGAACCATCAAAGCTGAACAAGGGAGCAGCTGACCTGAGAGAGAGAATCATGGCCCGAATGAACACCAGACAACCCCGACGCCAACTACACCATAACCAATGAGCTGATATACAACTCAGCATCAGTGATCCTTGAGATAAGATAGGATAGGATAAGAGCAACCATGAGATCCAATATCCACCATGGAAAAGACGGTTAGAGGCTAAGATCAAGATAACAAGGAGGGAAGTGAGCCAACTGTCAGAGGGGTGCAATGAAAAGATCAGTTAAGACTCGGAAGCTACTAACCATGCATGGAGGGTTCCACCCCAAATCCAGCCTCCTAAGACTGTACACAAGCCGGAGGTAGAGGACTAATGAGTGTGAGAGCCACTGTCCAGGATGAAACATCCAAGATCCATAAATACATCAAGGACAAAGCCTCAACGGACGATGTGCTCAGCGAATTTCTCAGGCAATGGGGAACAGAGGATGAGGTGCTGGAGGAACCATCATGGGAGGACAAGCCCCTACATGGGATGTACCACCGACAAATAACTGAAGTGGCTGATATCAGGAAATGGCTGGAGAAAGCTAGACTCAAGGACAGCACAGAGGCCCTCATCCTGGCACCCTCACATAACAGCAGGGTTCAAGATGCTGGCAGGGAAAGCATACATGGAACGACATAACCAAGTGGCGGGCAAAGTGTACAGAAACATCTGTGCAGAATATGGACTGGAAGCCCCGAGATCAAAGTGGGGAACACCCACAAAGGTGGTGAAGAATGACCGAGCTAAGATCCTGTGGGACTTCCAGATCCAGACAGACAAGATGGTAATGGCGAACCAACCGGACATTGTGGTGGTGGATAAAGAACAGAGGAAAGCCGTTGTCCTCTGGTAGAGGACCCGAGCTCAGAGGATGAAAAGATATATATATATATTGTCGAGAAAAGTCGAGCTCAGCCCACTTCCCCATGCTGGAGATTTTAGTTTAATAATAACAATGAATAAAGTTATCTTTAAAACTGATTACACAGGTGACATCAAGACCCAACAGTAGAGTCAGACAGTAATAAAAGTAATCTGGTTGTGTGTGTTGTTATAGTGTCCTGCAAACTTTGCTTTAATTCTACTTTTTTCTATTTAATCATAAAAAATCATAATCAGGCAGAAAGAGAGTCATGGAACAGGAAAAGCAGGTTTCCTGAAAAAAGAGGAAGTTTCCAGCCTGCAGTGATTAAAAATAGTTCAGACTGCTCATTTTGAGCATTAAAGGTTTAAAGAATAAAATCTAAACATTTTGAGGAATTGGATAAAACCCAGAGTAAAATACTTGAATTAATAATGATAACTTATAATTAAGCCAATAATTAATATTGGTTTAACCAGTGGTTGATGTTGGTTTGATTATAAGAATATTTACACTTAGTCTTATACTTATGGAAGTACTTAAAGGTGAAAGAAGTAACTTTAAC
Organism: Poecilia mexicana; assembly: GCF_051168715.1. Lineage (NCBI taxonomy): Eukaryota > Metazoa > Chordata > Actinopteri > Cyprinodontiformes > Poeciliidae > Poecilia > Poecilia mexicana. The sequence continues at coordinate 730,260 of NW_028263391.1, forward strand.
ATGGTGTCAAATGATTAGAATAATGGATTATTCTTGGCTTCTTTTCAGAAATGTCTGTAATAACTCACATCATGATTATAATAAGAGTAACTAATAAGTAATGGTTATTATAAAATTATAAATGAATGCTAAATCAGAGAAACTAAAAAGTTATAAATGTGATTTTGACATTGAACTTGAAATGGTGTAAAATGTGTAACTGTAACTAAAGGTCACTGATGTTGTGTTGGAGGTAGATGGTAGGTGAAAAGTCAGGGGGAAAGAGGAACCGAAAGGAGGGCAGAGGTGACCAAGACATTAGGTCATTAGAACAGACATCATGTCTCCAAGATGGTGATGGATATGAGATCATCTGTCCAAGCAGAAACAGGAAGTGAGATTTTTGAGATGCATGAAGGAAACAGGTGCAGAGGGCAAACAGAACTTCAGAAGTTCAGTTCTAAAAAACAAGGGAGTTCATCTGAAGGTTGAGGCCAACCAAAAGGCAGTTGATGTCAAGGAAAAACGCACGTGAGGAAAGAAAGTGTGTGGCTGCTGATAAGAATAAAAAGACACCAGACAGGAGGATCGAGGTTCTTTGTTCCGCAGCGTTCGAGTCGAGCACACATGGAGATGCAGAATCAATGGAGGGCTGCATGATGATACCCCGGGACGACTGCTCGCTGCACAAGGAAGGGACAAGATCCGTTTACCCACAACCCGGGATTCTGATTCGACTGCGGCCCTGCACTCAACCCAAAATATTACAACGATGCTGCAGTGGACATGGGGAATAGACAAAGATCTTTTGTGGATAAGGAACTGAGTTCGTTGAGGATTCTCACCAGTTCAACTTTGGATTTATTCTGAAAGAATTCTGCCAAGATAAAGACAGGACTCCAACCATGGACGTTAAAGTTTCCTGCTGCCAAGATCGTCTCTGCATCTGGGTTTGAGTAATACTGCCTCCCCCAAAGCCTCTATTTAGATTAAGACACAGTGTAGTGTTAGAAGTAGGATTAATTTCTAGAAAATCTTAAAAGTTTTAAATTCTTAATTTTTTATTGAAATGCTGTATGTCTTTTCCCTTGCTAAAGCTTGCTAATAAAAATACTAACGTCTAATTTGATGTTGTGGACAGTTAAATTAATTGAGTCATTTAGATTTAATTCTTCTGATTATTGTAAAACCAGTGTTTGTGGTCCTAGTGAATTAGGGTGGCTTCGTACGTTCTTTAGTTCAGATAAATAATGACCCTGTGACTTAATCCTAGTCGCTAAAATTATCTAAGCCGGAAACAAGTGCACGTTAATGACAGGGAAAAAGCTACCGTGAACAGACGTGGTTTATGAGCTCGGACACCGGCGGGGCTACTCCGATGTCTGAATCATAGACTGAAGCGGGTCATAACGTCTTGGATGAAGGTAGTTAGAGCTTAGACGAATCTTTCTCGCTCCCAGCTTAAACAAAAGTTCTCTATATTCTTATTTGCGGTAATACCCAGGAATTAGAGGCTTTTCGGACCCGTGAGACGGAGAGCTGGTCAGTATCCAGTCCGCTGGAGGTTAGGAGGCTGAGTACTGTGCATTAACAATATATATATATATATATATATATATATATATATATATATATATATATATATATATATACACACACACACACATTCACATGCATAGTACAACAGAAAAAAGAGAGAGAGAAAAAAAAGAAAAGGGCTCAGCAAACATTTAAATCCATTTCAGCAATTGACATTTCTTAAAAGGGTCCTCATGGGCTGACATGAAAGGGAGCCCATGATGTATTTCTCATCATAAGAGAGAGAAATACAAAGGGGACCAACAGCTTTTTATAACCCATAGCATCTTTATCTGTGTGGCCATCCAAAGTGGGATATAGCTGGGGCCCATACACTCAGAAAAATGTCCATTTTTACATGAAGTTTTGCTGTTTTCCTTTCCATTACATACACATTCTTCAATCTTTCTTGCCATTGTTGAGGGGTGGGAGGTAAAGGTTTGAGCCAGGACAGAGTTATCATTTTCCTTGCAACCAGTAGAAGAATCTGTAGTAACTGGACTTCCCTTTTCCCAATATTTTCTCCTGGGGTCAAACCCAATATATAATGCCGTGGATTCAGTGGTAACATGAACTTAAATATTTGTAGAATTTCTCTCTGAACCTCCTGCCAGATTGGAATCAGTACTGAGCAGTCCCAAAAGATGTGTGATCCCCAATCTGATTACAGTTCCTCCAACACACATTTGTAGCATTTCTGTCATATTTTGAAATACTGAAAGGTGTTTTGAAGAATCTCATTTTTAATTTCCAATCAAATTCCTTCCAACCTGGACTGTGGGTGATCTTAAAACCTTTTTCACAAATCTCCTCCCATTCCCCATCTTCAACAATATTCATTTCTAGTTCCCACTTTTCCTTTATATATGTAGAATTATCAGAGAAATGCATCTGTAGGTGTTTATATAAATTAGATATAATCTTCCTCTTATTATTTTCCTCTACACATTTTACCATAGTTTTCTAAAGGTAAAGTATTTTGGGTAACACTTTATTTGAAGGGGGTTGAATAAGACTGTCATGACACTTTCATAAACATGACATAACACCTGTCATGAACATGAATAAGTCTTCATGAATATTTATGACTGTTGTCATAAAGCGTCATTTGGTAAATCATGACACTTTTAATACGAAGTTGACATTATTCAAAATGTCATTGTTATGACAACTTGACATTAACCAGGAAATCATTACTGTTTAAACTTTACCTTTAATAACATAAAGTTACCTAATTTTTAAAGTGCAATCAATAATACTTTTATAACAAATTTATATCAGTAATGATTTCTTGGTTAATGTCAAGTTGTCATAACAAAGACATTTTGAATAATGTCAACTTTGTATTAAAAGTGTCATAATTTACCGAATGACATGTTATGACAACAGTCATAACTATTCATGAAGGCTTATTCATGTTCATGACATGTGTTTATGACAGTGTCACGTGTTGTTGCACAACACCTCCCCCCCCTTCTCTCGCTCTACTTCCTCTTCTGAGAGGAGGGAGATGTTGCTCCCAGCTCTCCGTCTAACGGGTGAATTGAGTTTCCTAAATCTGCCGAGATTTACCCTACCCAGAACTGAAGTAAACTCTGTTTAAGCTGGGTGCGAGAAAGACTAGCCTGGTTTCTAACGACCTTCATCCAGATGTCCCACCCTTTTTCACTCTGTGAATTAGCCAGATAAAGCAGCCCGGAATCAGCTAGTTTCACAGAGCACACCTGTTAACGGTCGCTCTTTCTCTTATTACAACTTGCACTTGTTATTGAACCAGGTTGGTTTTAGTGACTCGGGCGAGTCCCAAGGGTGTTGTTTTAGTTTTGGCCAAAAGCAACCTATAAAACATTTTCCACTTTCTCCTCCCAGAATCAAACTTCATAGCTATTTTACAACCATCAAAGAACTTTAAGGTGACTCATTAACTGAATGTCCACAACATCTTTTAGATTTTCTTAATGCTAATTATTTTATTAGTAAGGCAGTTTTGCAAGGGTCAGTACAGCTTAAATCAGTAGCAGAAATAATCAAATTAAAATCAATAATCTAGCCTATCTTTCCCTAATGCTGACACTGTGAACTAAAAAAGAAAAACTTTGAGAGAGACGGACGGAGTTTGGCATTTTGAACCCCAGAACTGGCCTGATGATGAAAAAGGTGTTGCAGCAGCAGGAGGCTCCCAGTACAGGAAGAGTACTGAGTCAGAGCGGCAGGTCTCAGGCCTCAGGGTGACTTCCTCATGCTCGTAGCGGCCCTCTCCTTCTTGTCTTGCAGCTCTGTAGCTCCTTTCTCCTCGTCTCACCATCTTTCTGGTCTCTCGAGATGTAGAAGGGCTGGTCTCATGGAAGGAACACACCAGTTCTTCCTCTTTGCCTTTGTTCTTTGTCTTTATCTTCATCTTTGCCTTGGTCTTTGTCTTTGGGGTCTCGAACCCAGCTGGTGAGAAAAGTGCAATTTGAAGCCACATGTTGCGGGGCTAACGGGTTGGTCCCCATGTGCAGAACAGTCTTCGGCTCTGTGGCTCCGGCTCTTCTTCAGCTGCAGAGTTCTTTGTCCATCTCGATCTTGGCTCGAAGCTGCCTGAAGGATCCAACCAAAGATTCCTCTTTTGCACTCACCTTATATAGGGTTTATCCACCCTTTTGGTGCATTTGCATTGGCTAGCTTTGTTGCTGTGCCTGTTTCATTGGCTGACTGCTTGGAACGATAATCTCATATCCATCACCATCTTTGGACATGACCTGATGTCTGTACCAGTGTCCCAGGTTGCTCAACAGCTCTCTTGTGTCTAACCTTCTCTTAGGAAAGTTGAAGTTTAGCAATAAGGCGTTGGACACCTCCGCTCTCCCATCAGTTCCTCTTTCCACCTGACCCTTCACCTACCATCTACCTCTAACACAACATCAGTGACCTTTAGTTACAGTTACACACTTTACACCATTTCCAGTTCAATGTCAAAATCACATTTATAACCTTTTAGTTTCTCTGATTTAGCATTCACTTATAATATTATAATAACCATTACTTATTAGTTACTCTTATTATAATCATGATGTGAGTTATTACAGACATTTCTGAAAAGAAACCAATAATAATTCATTATTCTAATCATTTGACACCATGTTACAGTTACTTCTTTCACCTGTAAGTATTTCAATAAGTATAAGAGTAAGTGTAAATATTCTTATAATCAAACCAACATCAACCACCGGTTAAACCAATATTAATTATCGGCTTAATCATAAGTTATCATTATTAATTTAAGTATTTTACTCTGGGTTTTATTCAATTTCTCAAAACGTCTAGAATTTATTCCTTAAACCTTTAATGCCCAAAATGAGCAGTTTGAACTATTTTTATTCACTGCAGGCTGGAAACTTCCTCTTTCTCCAGGAAACCTGCTTTTCCTGTTGCATAACTCTCCTTCTGTCTGACTATGATTTTTTATGATTAAATAGAAAAAAGTAGAATTAAAGCAGGACACAATAACAACACACACAACCAGATTAATTTTATTACCATCTGACTCTACTGTTGGGTCTTGATGTCACCTGTATAATCAGTTTTAAAGATAACTTTATTTATTGTTATTATTAAACTAAAATCTCTAGCATGGGGAAGTGGGATGAGCTCGACTTTTCTCGACACACGTCAGTCTTATTCAACCCCCTTCAAATAAAGTGTTACCGTATTTTGTTTCAAAGTAGACCATTATTTGTGTGATAAAAGAATATAAGAATATATTTAGAACATAAACCATGTTTATCTTGCAACTGTTTAAATGACTTAAGAGTTTCTCCACTGAATAATTGAATAATTAATTAATTCTTATTAACCCTTTCTGTGCCCATCCCTAATAACCCATATCCAGTTTGTTTGTAAAAAAAAAGTCAGTAATCTTGGCTATTTTTATTATGTGTGATATTGTTAAAGGTGCTCCTACTTTCTTCCTCACTAGAGACCAAATTCTGTATGTACAATTAATCCACTCATTTTCAATTTTTAGATCCTTCCATTTTTTTCCCTCCATAAATGGCATCGCTTCAAGAGGTACCAGGGGGCATGCGTTGTTCTCCAGACCGATCCAGTTCATCTCCTCATCCTGTATCAGCCACTTGACAACACCACCAAGTTGTGCTGCCCAGTAGTAGTTTTAGATTAGGCAGACCAAGGCCACCTTTTTCTCTTGGGCTTAATAATAATTTCTGTCTGATTCTTGGTTTCCTCCTTTGCCAAATGAAGTTATTAATAATTTTATCCAAAATTTTAAAAGTGGGGGCAGGTATCCAAATAGGTAGTGCCTGAAATAGATTCATAAATCGTGGGATTCATTCTCACTGTTTCTAATCTGCTCAAAAGGGACAGAGGAAGAATCTCCCATCTATTCAGGTCTGATTTTATTTGTGTGATTAATCTACCATAATTTCCATTAAATAGTTGCAAGGTTTGTGGTGTAATCATCAGACCTAAATATTTGAATCCCCTCTTGGACCAATTAAAAGTGACCTCTTTATCTAAAACTGCAGGCCATTTGCCCACTAACATCATAGCTTCAGACTTGGTTTCATTAATTTTATAGCCTGAGATTTCTCCAAACTCTTTTAAGCTAGACTTATGACTGGGGATTGAGCTCAAAGGGTTAGAAATATACAAAATAATGTAATCTGCATACAATGAGATTTTATGGGTAACTCCTCCTGCTGTTACTCCACGAATGCTCAGGTCTGACCGTATTACTTTCTGCCAGGGGCTCGATACTAATTGCAAATAGTAGAGGTGAAAGGAGACATCCCTGCCTAGTTCCTCTTTTTAAACCAAAGTTCTATGAGGAGTGTCCATTCACCCGTACTTTGGATGTGGATCCAGAATATAGCACACTAATCCGCTTGATAAAATCTCTATGAAATTGTGTTTTTTTCCAGTGTCTGCTTCAGATAATGCCTGTCCACCCTATCAAATGCCTTTTCAGCATCAAGATTGAGAAGCATAGCAGGATCCTGCTTTTGTCTCGCCACAGAGATCACATTTATGTCATAAGGCGGTTTAGATGAGGTGAGGAGAGACGCCGAGAACCCAGGTATGGTGAAGATGATGAATTTAATGGTGATAATAAAGATCAACAGTCCATTACAGGCAGCACGGCAGAGACTAGCACACAGCTAAGTACCGGTAGCAACTGATTCACAGGACTTGAAACGAGAGCTGACACTACCAGGACTAAACAGTTCTACTGGAGCGCACACACAACGTAAGACAAAACTGAGACGTTAGACATACGATAGACAAGGACCCGACGAGGAACACAGACAACAGGTGGGTTTAAATACACACGGGGTAATTAAGGGAATAAGACACACCTGGGAAACAATCAACGGGGAAGACAGACTCACAGGGAACAGGACTACACAGAAAAACTCAAAAATAAACACACAGAACCACAGATCATGACAATTTAAGGTTCTCCTAATATTATTTATTCCTAAACAACCCGATATAAACCCTGTTTGGTCTGGTTTAATTATTGTGTGGATACATTTTTGAATTCGATTTGCCAGTATTGTAGTTAACATTTTTAAATCACAGCAGAGCAAACGTATTGGTCTGTAGGACAAGCAATTTATCGGGTCTTTCCCTTCTTTGGGAATTATAGATAGATATAGATATTATTGCTTCTGACCAAGACTTTGGGGGGTCCTTATTTGTGAGGGTGTAATTAAATACTCTTTGTAATAGGGGCGTGACCTCAGCTTTAAAATGCTTATAAAATTCCGCAGGGAATCCATCAACTCCTGGCACGTTGTTGTTCTTTAAATGTTTTATGACCTCCTCAATTTCTTGTTTTGTGATTGGATCTCTCTTTGCCCTGGCATCATTTTCTGTTAATTTCGATAATTTTACTCAATTGACTCTCAATCTTCTCTATTTTGCTGTCGATCTCCTCTGAATCATAAAGTGTCTCATAGTAAGCTGAGAAAGCTTCTGCAATGTCCTTGGTTGGGACAGTATTTTCTTTGTAAAAGGGTTCATTATCTTTTCCACTGTGCAATCTGCCTGTTTCTTGCACAACTGAAATGCTAGTAGCCTGCTGGCCCTTTTCCCTGATTCATAATACTTTTGATTAGCAAACCGTAATGCCCCCTCTCCCTTATGCGTCAACAATTCTGTTGACGCATAAGGGACACTGGATATTCATCCAGTGTTTGTATTCACCAAGAGATTTTAAAGTAGTTTCATCATTAGTCTTTTTATGTTCCTCCTCCAATTGTCGTATGCGATTTTCTAATTCTACTTGTTTTTTATCACGTTCTCTTTTGATTTGGGATGACAAAGAAATTAGCTTCCCCCTCAGCACAGCTTTTGCAGCTTCCCAAAGGGTGGAGACTGATACTTCCCCATTGTCATTGTGTTCAATATACTCTGTCTAGTCTTTCTTAATTCTTTGAACTATTTCTGGATAATTTAGAAGTGAAACATTCATTCTCCACTGTTTAGGCTGTTTATCATTCTCTAAATTTATTGTCATAACTGGACTGTGGTCTGATATTGTTATTGGTTCAATATGGCAATTTGTAACTTTATGTGCATCCCTCTTTAAAACAAAAAAGAGATCTATTCTGGAATAGCTTCCATGGACCTTTGGGAAAAAGGTATAATCACGCTCTTCGGGGTGGCTTTAACGCCATATATCTACCAGCCCCATTTCTTCAATCAAACTGGGCAGAATTTTAGCCTTCTGGGACACTGGTCTCTGTTCATATGGGTATTTATCCATTTTGTTGTTCATCACACAGTTAAAATCCCCTCCAGCTATTATAAATCCATCAGCTTTTGTTGTCAGAAGAGCTTAAATGTCCTTGAAGAAGCTAGGATCATCTTGATTAGGCGCAAAACTGTTTAAGAGGGATATTCTGACCCCTCTAATTGTACCTATCACCAAAATATAGCGTCCCTTTTTGTCTTCATACTTGTTCTCTAAAACAAAGCCTAGTGAACTATGACATAAGATGGCAACTCCTCTCTACCTGCCCCTCTCACATGAAGCACTGTAAACCTATCCCACCCACGCCCTTCTGAGTTTTTTATGTTCTGTCTCATTAAGGTGGGTCTCCTGAAGCATTGCAATTGAACAGTTCAGTCTTTTCAGCTGGGTCAGAATTTTATTTCTCTTTATTGGATTATTTACTCCATTTATATCAATGGTTCTTAACCTGGGTTCGATCAACCCCCAGGAGTTCGATGAGTCAGTCTCAGGGGTTCGACGGAGCCTCTGCTGCGGAGGTAAAGACACACTTGTGTAAAGTCGTGATGACGCCCCGCTTTGCCATCACTTGCTTGCTTATCAGTGCTGCGGAGTTCCATTCTCAGCATGGATTTGAACTTGTGTCTTTAATTACTTCAGCAAAGCTCACCGTTTTTACCAAATTCTGTAGCTTTCAGTGTACTTCTAAATCTGTTCCTTAGTCGCATCTTTTCGGGGTTGGTACTGCCTCTAGTGGCGTGGGTGTGGTAATACATTTACATTACTAAATCAGAATACCGCAGTCTTTATTATTTATTATTAATTTTTCATTATCTTAAGAATGTAGAGCTAATTAAATGATCTAAACAAGACCTTAAAGTCTTGTTTAGACTTTAAGGTCTAAACAAGACTTTAGACTTCTAACAAGCCATAATTTGATCCAGGTGCGTTAAACCAGGGAGAGAACTAAAACATGCAGGATGCTGGCCCTCGAGGACCGACTTTGGACACCCCTGGTGTAGCGTGTGCTGCTTCAAGTGAGGGGAAAAGCTTTGTGCCCCCATTCAAGAAGAGTTTCAGCTGGGCTGGGTATGGTGACTGGGCTATAATGTTATTTTCTTTTAGCATTTTTATTACCTCTCAGACCTTTTTCCTTTTCTTCTGCAAGTCAGGTGAGTAGACATGGTCGAAATAGATCGTGTGCTCCTGATACTTTATGTTTCTTTGCTTACAAGCTTGTAACAGCATTTTTTATTTTACATTAAAGTCCAGAAATCGGACTATAATGGATCTTGGGGGCACCACCGTAGCTTTAGGCTTTGGGTCTAACGCTCTGTGTGCTCTTTCTAGTTTAATGACAACTTCTTCTTGAAACTCTAGAGAAGTACTCAGAAACTCTGTGATAAAGTTTACCATGTCTTCTTTTTCTGCTCCCTCTGGGACGCCATACAGCCTGATGTTATTACGGCGGAGTCTGTTTTCCATGTCATCACATTTAGCCGTGAGGATAGCTTGTCTTTCTAGCAAATGTCCCAGTGCTCTCTCCTGCCGTATACTTCTGTCCTCCGCCTCAGTCAATCTCCTGTCTAGCCCCTCCATTCGTTTCTTTAAGTCCTCCATGGATGATTGTACCCGGTTTAGAGAGCTCTTCAAGTCCCGGAATAAGTTGGTGTTCTCCTGCTGCAGTTTTCGTCATTCCGTTAGCATCGCTGTTTCCTCGCTAGCATCTCCTGTAGCTTTCAACAGTGTAGCTTTGGCTAACGTTAGCTGCTTGGAGCCTGCTGTAACATCGTCTTTTCTACCAGCCTTCATATCTTTCTTCTCCGTATTTTCTTTCTTCTCCGTCCTCTGGAGCCCTTTCCTTTTAGTTTAGTAGTCATTTATCACTTTTCATTACTTTGAAGACTATTTATTGTGGGTCTGGCGGAGCAGCAAAATTATGCGTCCGTCTTCTCCATTGCCTTCCCGGACGTCCCACAATTTTCCATTATAATAAGAAAATATACTAAACACATTAATTTAACATTAAAATAACATTTTGAAGCAACTCACATACCTGTTTAAAACAAAAATATTCTCAGCACAGCAGTTCTTGGGCTCTGGCTTCCCCACACACACCTTAACCAACCAAAAGAACAAAAATAACCATGTTGGCACAATAAACTCAATAAATGTCACTACCGTGGGAATTAAATACCCACTACAGTGCTGCGCTAAACATAAACAAGTTAAACAACAATATATAGCAACTTATGAGTTTATCAAGCATACTTTTTAGAACATTTTTGAATATTTTAATACACAAACAGAAGACAGCTCTGTACGCTTACCTCTCCCCAGCACAGCTCGTCCCGAACCAAGGGGGGCAGTGGGAACACACAGGATGTGACATGGGAACAGGAAGCAAGAAAATGAAAGCTTCTCCACCAAAATAAAATACAATTCAACAACAAACAAACAAAAAAAACAAACAAATATATACAGATAATGAGGATGGATTTGGGGTGAAATATAAACACTTTTACACACTTGCTACATTAGGAACCAAACATAAAAGCAGTATAAAACTTAAATAGCCCTGCTGCAGTGCAAAGGCAATAACAGACATGTCAATTCAAAGAAAAGGAGTTTTGAGAAGGTTCATAAGAAAAATAAAAATTAAATAAAATTAAATCAGCTACACTGATTGCATCCAGTCCACGTTGTTAGCAGAACTAGAGGGCCCCAAAACCACATTTCACTTAGGGCCCAATGGAGGGTTGGGCCAGCCCTGCTTGGGATCATCTAGTGGATGATCAAAAAAGCAGTAGACAAGAGACTTCCCACAAAGACCCAAAACCCCCAGTTCCCATCGCTTTTGGTTTTGATGCTCACTTTTTTTGGTTGAACTCAAAGAGTTTTGATTAATAGAAACATGAACAACCTGGGCGGGGCCTAAAGACAAACGATGTAAGACGTGTCCCTATTGGTTAGTGCTGACTGACTGACTGTCTCCCACTTTAACTGACACGACAGAATGTGAATGGTAAGAAATCCTCTCAAAATTACACCGTTTAACAGCTGCTAAAGTGTCCACCCTTTTTTCAGAGAAGAAATCTTCCACAATTTATGACGACAATTATAGATCTTCTTTCCCATGGTCCCCGTTAGCATATAATGCTAGCTAATGTTAGCATTAGATAAAGTGTATAAACTAGACTTGATTGGAACTGATATTGTTTTGCAGTAGCTCAGCCAGAGTTCTTCTTGAATCTGAATTTCTGTTGAACACACACCTTACATCAAATACGGTTTGCCTGTTTTTATGTTGAATTCGTTAACCAGTGCACCTTTGTCGAGTTGCATAAAGCGCTGCAGTATATCAAGTGTATCTGATATACTGCATTACATCTTAACGCATTACATACGTTAAGAAACGTATGTAATGCTTATGTCTGTGTGTATTATCTAACATTGCAGCTAAAGTGGGAAAACACATTGGACCTCTGCACCAGTGGTCCACCTTAATCTCGAAAACACATGTCAAGAGACTGTACATACAGACTATTTACACACATAACCCTAACCCTTACCCTACCCTACCCTACCCTAACCTACATAATCAGTGCAGTGGATGAAGGGAGGCAATGTAACTCTAAAATATATATTTTCTTCCAGATGCAAAATGAAAAAACAAGCTGTTAGATCACAGGCCGAAGTAGGATATTCATGTTTTATGTCTTTTTTTAGTGTTAATTGGCGTGTGTCTTGTATTTAGTTTTATTTTGAATTATATTTAGCATGCTTTTTGCTGTGTTATGTTATGAAATTAAATCGGCGTTCTCCTAATTCCCCATTCTAGTACGACAGGCAGAGTGCAGCTGAAGCAGGACAGTGCTTGTAGGCGTTACTGAACAGAACAATTCTTTCAGCTCCTAGAGAGGATCAGAACACGAGGGAGCATCAAAACCAAAAGTTTGAGAATTGCAAACAAAAAGTTCTGACGTGCAAAAGTTTATGTTCTGCAAAAAACGTTTTCACTTCATGGAAAAAAAGAGTGATTCTAATTTCAAAAAATATTTTTTAAAATCATACAATTCAAAAAGTTTTGACCTGTCAGGAATGGTGGTTGGTGGTGAGGATGAGGACGCACGCGGACCCAGGAGGTAGGTGAAAAGTGATGATTTTAATAATAAATAATCCAAGAACGGAACAACGGGGAACAGCACGGAGAAACAGGCGACATACGACAACCAAACGACAAGGATCGGACGAGAGACAAAGACAACAGGTGGATTTAAATACACACGGGGTAATCAAGGGAATGAGACACACCTGGGAAACAATCAACAGGGAAGACGCAGAGACAGACTCACAGTGAACAGGACTACACAGAAAAAACCCACAGAAACACTGATCATGACATGACCACAATTTTATTTTTTTTTTAATTGAGATAAGTTTTTTCGGAAGAAACAAAAAAATATTACAATTCGCAAAGTTTTGATCACAATAAAAAAAGTTTTTTGAGAGTTTTTTGATTGAATAATTGTGAAACATATTTAACTCTATATCGCACAGAGAAGACCAGTGTGCACACATTCACACTGTGAGAACACTGGTGCCCATGGCTCCACTACAGCGGATAAACGTATGTGTGTTACAGTGGGGAAAATAAGTATTTAGTCAGTCACCAATTGTGCAAGTTCTCCCACTTAAAAAGATGAGAGAGGCCTGTAATTGACATCATAGGTAGACCTCAACTATGAGAGACAAAATGTGAAAAAAATTTGAGAAAATCATTTTGTCTGACTTTTAAAGAATTTATTTGCAAATAATGGTGGAAAATAAGTATTTGGTCACCTACAAACAAGCAAGATTTCTGGCTGTCACAGACCTGTAACTTCTTTTTTAAGAGGCTCCTCTTTCCCCCACTCATTATCTGTATTAATGGCACCTGTTTGAAGTCGTTAACAGTATAAAAAACACCTGTCCACAACCTCAAACAGTCACACTCCAAACTCCACTATGGTGAAGACGAAAGAGCTGTCGGAGGACACCAGAAACCGAATTGTAGACCTGCACCAGGCTGGGAAGACTGAATCTGCAATAGGCAAGCAGCTTGGTGTGAAGAAATCTACTGTGGGAGCAATAATCAGAAAATGGAAGACCTACAAGACCACTACTAATCTCCCTCGATCTGGGGCTCCACGCAAGATCTCAGCCCGTGGGGTCAAAATGATCACAAGAACGGTGAGAAAAAATTCCAGAACCACAAGGGGGGATCTAGTGAATGACCTGCAGAAAGCTGGGACCAATGTTACAAAGGCTACCATCAGCAACACACTACGACGCCAGGGACTCAGATCTTGCAGTGCCAGACGTGTCCCCCTGCTTAAGCCAGTCCATATCCAGGCACGTCTGAAGTTTGCTAGAGAGCATTTGGATGTTCCAGAAGAGTATTGGGAGAATGTCATATGGTCAGATGAAACCAAAGTAGAACTATTTGGTAAAAACACAACTCGTCGTGTTTGGAGGAAAGTGAATGCGGAGTTGCATCCAAAGAACACCATACCAACTGTGAAGCATGGGGGTGGCAACATCATGCTTTGGGGCTGTTTCTCTGCAAAGGGACCAGGACGACTGGTCCGTGTACATGAAAGAATGAATGGGGCCATGTATTGTGAGATTTTGGGTGAAAACCTCTTTCCATCAGCAAGGGCAATGAAGATGAAACGTGGCTGGGTCTTTCAGCATGACAATGATCCCAAGCACACTGCCAGGGCAACAAAGGAGTGGCTTCGTAAGAAACATTTCAAAGTCCTGGAGTGGCCTAGCCAGTCTCCAGATCTCAACCCCATCGAAAACCTTTGGAGGGAGTTGAAAGTCCGTGTTGCCCGCCAACAGCCCCAAAACATCACTTCTCTAGAGGAGATCTGCATGGAGGAATGGGCCAACATACCAGCAACAGTGTGTGCCAACCTTGTGAAAACTTACAGAAAACGTTTGACCTCTGTCATTGCCAACAAAGGATATACAACAAAGTATTGAGATGAACTTTTGTTATTGACCAAATACTTATTTTCCACCATTATTTGCAAATAAATTCTTTAAAAGTCAGACAAAATGATTTTCTCAAATTTTTTTTCACATTTTGTCCGTCATAGTTGAGGTCTACCTATGATGTCAATTACAGGCCTCTCTCATCTTTTTAAGTGGGAGAACTTGCACAATTGGTGACTGACTAAATACTTATTTTCCCCACTGTATATTTAATTTACTGTTTATTTTTGACAGGTGCAGCCCACAATAAAATAATTTCTCCAAATGTAAATGCATTTAATTCTGATCCAAAAAATTTGTTGGGACAAATAAATGTAGGTATGGACGAATTTTTATACTGAGGTTGAGTTAGCAGGCAATGTTAAAAATGAATCACCATCCAGCTACAACTTTCTTACGGAAAAATTATCAGATTATCACTGCATCAGTGCTGCATCAAGCTACAGAGTAATACTAGATTTACGCCATCAAAAGTGATCCCGTAAATGTATCTTTGCTGATTTAAAAAAAAAATCAAAAACAAACAAATCAAGCAGATACTTGCTGGTCAAGCAGAAATGTGGATAACTCTGGATCAATTTTGAATCCTTTGAGAGCTTTTAGGTCATCCACCTATGAAGTCCAGCTCCGATGTTTACCCTTGTTTTATTTCGGGCTATGTCTAATTCTCTATTTTAAGCTTGCCTTTCATAGATCTTTTGTTTACTTGTCTTGGTTTTTGGACCAGGTACTACTCCAAAAATTAGATGTTTCCATGTAATATTGGTTTGTTGCAGCAGCAGCAGTGGCGCAATGTGGATGCGAAAACATAAATCCCCCCCCCCGAGAAGTGTAAAAATCGCTACATTAACCTCGTTATGTGCGAGAGGTGAAGGAGCGTAAGGCGCGTTGAAGTGTATGGGAAAACATAATCGGCGCGTCGCCCCCTCCAGACGGGGTTTTGGCGCCCCCTCTGGTGCTGCGCCCCTATGCGTTGCATACGCTGCATACCCACTTTTTGCGCCTCTGAGCAGCAGCAGCAGCACACTGCCTGCTTCAGCTTGAACGACAGGTGAGCGTGCACGCTGTGTGGAAGTGAGCTGCGCATACACAGCTATGAATGATAGAGCAAAGACACTCCTCCTGGCTCTAGTTGACTGGTTTTGGTTTGGGAGCGACATATTTTTATAAATGGTATTAGGGGCACAAGGAAGAGGCAGGGGGACCTGATTTTTTTCACAGCTTATCACTCTTCTGCTTTCAGGGTATAGTGAAATTTTTAACAAACATGAAAAATAAAGTTACATACTGCACCTTTAAATAAAAACATAAAAAAATAGAAGGAATTATTCTGGTAATATAACTTAAGTATTAGGATTAAAAACTTCTACAACCACATCGAGTTCAATGTTGTTAATCACAGTCTTCATTGTCTTCATGTGTTCAAACACAGCAATAGACAAAAGCATTGTTACATGAATTCTATTATAACACTGAGATTTACTGTAAGTCTGTTGTTCAAAATTAACTAAGCTAAAATGTTTCTCTTCTTTCCATTGGTGACAGATTCACATAAAGTAAATGTTACTGTCTTAACTGCTGAAGCACTAAGTGAAAATTAGACTGTTGTGGACCCTCAGGCTTCTACATGTTCATTGAGACATCCAGGCCCAGGCTGGAGGGAGATAAAGCCCGACTGATGTCCCCAACTTTCAACATAAACACCAAAAGTGTCTCCTCCTCTTCAGCCAGTAACAATCCCACCTACTGCTTTACCTTCTACTACCACATGTTTGGGAAACATATAGGTGAGAAGGCAAGAAGATGCTCATTCCTTCTGGTATGACACATGACAAAATTGGTTTGCAGTACACTTCCTAATCTCACTGTTTATTTATTTTGTAGGAGCTTTGAATATTTTCTTGCGGTTGAAAGGTCAGATGCTCACAGATACCTTAATCTGGAGTCTTACTGGTAACCAAGGAAACTACTGGCAGCAGGCAAGGGTTAACATCCACCCAACCACAACCTTTCAGGTACAGTACATAGCTGACTAGTGGAAAAGTGAGTATGGTTAGTTACATGGGGCAAAGTCCTTAGACTTCGTGGGTATTTTGCATAAACATTTGGAATTTATATACTTTTATTCTTTACTAAATACATTTAATTAACATCTTGCTAAGCCCAAAATCATTCATACCCTATGGCAGATATATGTTAAAAATATTTAAAATCACTAACATGTGTTTTCTGATTGAAACTGATATTGTTTTGCAGTAGCTCAGCCAGAGTTCTTCTTGAATCTGAATTTCTCTGTTGAACACACACATCAAATACAGTAAATGTACTTACACAAAATGAAATCTCTCTGAAAGTTTCAAGGGCTGTGGACAAGAGATATCCTTAAAATCCGAGGGTTTTTTTAACCTTAAGATGGCACCAACCAAGCTTTCAAAGTCTTTCTCTCGGTTTTCTTGATTCTTTGAATAGACAAAAAATGGAAGTGATCATGGACAACTTTTAATTAATTTTTACCACACATTTGTCTTGAGACCCCAGTAGAGACCACAGTCCCATTCTTTACCGAAGGGATCAACTGTTAGCCTTTCAAACCACAAGTGTGCCAAATACCCATCATTCACCAGCATTGGGCTTCACAACCAAAGTACAGATGCATCATCAGGGGTTATATGAGAACAATTCCCAACCAAATGGATGGATGGTTAGTGCCACCTTTCAGAAATGAAAATAAGGGATGCCCACTTTGGCTTCTTTAGGCCATGACCAGCACATTCTAGTCCAGTCCAACTCTCATCATTCATACACAGAGTTGGATCACAGTATCCAAAAATTATACTCTAGTAAGTGTAGCTCTATTTCAACACAGTTGTGACATCTCAATCCACAAATGTATTTTTTAACAGGGAATGATCAGTAACTAATCAGATGGCTTCCTTGTTTCAGCCAATCATTGCAACGGACCCCACGTTGAAGCAATTTATGCACAAGTCAATCACGTTAGCTGATTGCAGCAGTGCTGTAGCCATGTTGACGTGCAGGAAATAGCCTATATACCACGAGTGGTAGTGATCTATTTCCGTTTACATTTAAGCCACATTCATCATTTCCAGTTGCCTCTTACTCCAATTGTTTTTAGCAAGAGCTGCAAGAGCTATACCATGAACAAAGCAAAAAAGTTGAAATGTCTGCGAGCTGCTGGTACAACAACTGAGTCTTGTTGTGTGCAGCTGTGTCCAGTGATTAGCACACTCCAGTGCAACATTTTTTAAAGATTTTCCTTCTGATATCAAGGTGACAATGAACCATAGCCAAAGCTTAGCCACTGAAGCTAACACACGAGTAGATGCCCAGCATTTCAAATTGAGGATATTGAAGATCCAGCATCAAAAATAGGAAGACTATATTAAAAGGGATCTGTATAATGCTCTCTGGAAGGAAGAGAGCATGTTGTTCCTCCATGTTGTTAAGATACCTGGCCCATAATAAGGATGAGAAACTGCATCCAATAACAACCAAATAATGGGCAATAATTTTTTTCCCTAACATACACCGGATTGTGAGTAAAATGCAATGAGAGGCTGCACAACAAATCCCAGCACATATAGCAACATTCATACACAAGCCAGCAAAGGCAGTGAGATCTGGGAGTATTTACCTGTGGCCATGAGAAATGTGTGCAGTAAGTCCATTAATCCGTACAGCCAGCTTCTCCCAGGCAACAGTCTCTGATACAGTTTTATTATCTAAGAGCAAGTCCTTGAAGCGACCAGCCAGAAGATTGCACAAATGTCTTCAGAAGGGGGGAGGAAATGGGAAAGAGCATCTTGATGATATGTCATCCAGGAGATTTGAGATAGGCTGCCAGCCAAAGCTGACACAGGGGAGCCAGTTCACATAGACAATATTCTTTAGTTTGCACAGACTTTAATTTTTCCATCTGCCCTAAAGTCTCACTGGTACATCTCTGTTCATCATTATTTCCACTCAATAAAAGAGACTTTGAGACTCTGTCTAATATAACAAATAGTTTGGTGCTCTATGGCATCTTTGAGCACAATTAATTGAATTTCACATAATTATCACAGTAGGATTTGTTTGTTGAATACATCATGAAATATATTTGTCCTATTTGATGTTTGTTGTGAATGACATGTATTTGTAAACAAATAAGGTAATTAGTCCCAGTTTGTTATTTCTGGAACGTTCAAAAACTACAGCGGCTGTAAAGAGCCACAGCAAAGGTAAACAAAGGTAAAATAACCTGAACGAACAGGTGATCAACTCAAAACCACTTGTGCCTCTTTACTTTCTCTCTTTGTCGTTTAAGTAGACCTGTTGCTACGGCGACCACCTGTGCTTTGCTAGCTGAGCAGAGTTTATGTTAAAAATTCAGTCCGTTACAATATCAGGTTTTCAAGCTTGATATTTATTTTGTAATTCATAATAATAGCTCCCCTGAACACAGGGTTTTTTTGTTATTGGAACCGAAATGGTAAGAATTGCACAATACCTTGTTGAAACAATAATGACTGAGAGTAATATTTTTGTTGGGTCATTAATTTGAGCATGTTTTGTTGATTTTCTTTATTATTTTATAAAGTTGTAAATATCTTGGATCTTAAGGAATATTTTGATAAGCACGTCAGAAGAGTACGTGCTGGTCTTCCCCTCCTGACGGCGTTCAGTTTTGTCACCTTCTGCCGAGATCAACTTCAATGTATTGAGCACCCCTTCTTTAGACCAACATTTTGCTTATTAATATCAGAGCTAGACCTAAAGAAACTCCTGCTAGTTTATAAATCCAGAGCAAACTTAGAAAGTACCATCTACTTAACAAGCCAGAACAAGAATAAAACTTGGAGAACCAACATTCAGCAAATCTAAAACTCAACCCAGAACAACTGGAACCAACATTTAGTTTTATACCTCAATTAATCTTACCAAAAATCTTGCCAACATCTAGTTTATCAGAACAAGAATTCTGAGAAACCCCAAGTAGTTTATAAATTATCGACTACTTCTTAAGCATGGGGAACCAATATGCAATTTTATACTTTTTCCTTTTTCTCTTTCCTTTTATTTTCTTGTTTTGTTTTTATTTCCTTCTATTCATGTAAAGCAATTTGAACTGCCTTGTTGCTGAAAATGTGCTATAGAAATTAAATGACCTTACCTACCTTATCTTATTGGATGCAGTAGGTTGGTGGCTCAGATTATTCATAAATGTGTGCAGCGTAGAAGCTCAGATGGCCAGTGGAAGACCGGCTTATGCTTGAATTTGCAAAGAAACATTTGGAGGTATCTGCACTGTTTACTTAAATGGATTGCTTAGGTCCTTTAGTTAAGAGGAATCTTAAGGAACATAAGAGGTACGGCTTGGTATTCATGTCTTTTTTTCATGCGCTATTCATATTGAAATGTTGGATGATTTATCCACAGACTAATTTAATTATGGACATTAACTTAAGGGGAGCTGTGTGGTGTGGCAGATACATTCCGATCAAGGGAGAAATTTTGGTAACACTTTATTTGAAGGGGGGTGAATAAGACTGACATGACACTGTCATAAACATGAATAAAGGCGCTTTCGCACTGCACGGAACGGTTGTGTTCGCATTACAACTTGCGACCGGTGTTATAGATCAACTGATGGCTACATCAACTGGTGGTGGCAGCTGGAAAAGACTGATGTTTCTGTGGGCGTGGCTTTTTAGGACCCCTTTACCGAACCAGGAAGTAAACAATGCAATAAGCTTAAAGAACTACAAATCTTTGCAAAAATACTATCCGATTCCGTAAAGCAACCACTAAGATTTCGGGAATAACTAATTAGAAAGACTTTATTGGTCTAATATGGTATGTTGCCTTTTTTTTAAAAGTTCATCTGCAAAACCATCAAAACGTGTAAAATACGCAGAGCTTGTCCTGACTTAT
Source organism: Poecilia mexicana (assembly GCF_051168715.1). Lineage (NCBI taxonomy): Eukaryota > Metazoa > Chordata > Actinopteri > Cyprinodontiformes > Poeciliidae > Poecilia > Poecilia mexicana. Next base: position 750,532 of record NW_028263391.1, read on the forward strand.
GTGTTGCTTCAGAGGTTGAAACTCGTCAAAGGAATATCGAAATAGATCTTGATGTGGCATGAGCAGATCTCAAAGCAAAGATTATTCCCTGAAAGCCGACATAAATGTTGAAGAGCCTTGGGATTAAAAATGAAATGTTTAAAAAGATCGACTGGCTGTGTAATTTTTCCACATATTCCTCATATTGATATTTCAAATAGGTAAACTATAGCGAAATCTTTTTAACTGTTTCTGTAACGCTACACTTTATTTCCTAGCTGTCATTGATTGTCATATAACGGACACCCCGCGCTTTAAGAACCAGGCCTGGATTATAATTGGTGGCACTTTCAGAATCTCAGTTCGAGTGAAGATTTTAACCTGTTTCTGATGTAAAAGTATATAAGACAATTGTTTTTTCAGCGATGTCTCATATGGTTGAGAATTACGGTCACTTGATGAAAAGAATAAAGACGAGAAAAAATATCAACAATAAGGAAGAAATGACACTACCACATAGATCTGCGGTAGCCATGACTTCTGTAAATGAGCTAGGAAATAAAGTGTAACATTACAGAAACGGTAGGGGGTGTGGGGGGGGTTAGGGTTGATTTAGCCACCAGTTGATCTATAACACCGGTCGCAAGTTGTAATGCGAACACAACCGTTCCATTCTGTGCAGTGTGAAAGCGCCTTAGGTCTTCATGAATATTTATGACTGTTGTCATAGTGTCATTCTGTAAATCATGACACTTTTAATACAAAGTTGACATTATTCAAAATGTCTTTGTTATGACAACTTGACATTAACCAAGACAGCGTCGTTGTCATGACAACTTGACATTAACCAAGCAATTATAAGTTGTCATGAATGCAATAACAGGGGCATTTATTGGCTTATATCTTTATAAGACAGCTTTAACAAGTCATGAACATTTCCAGTTACCTCAAGTAAGGTCAACTTTACTTGAGGTAACTGGAAATGTTCATGACTCTGTCATTAAAGTGATAGATTAATGACATTCAATGACATCTTCATTACTAGTTTACTGTGATACACTTTAACAGAGGAGGATAATGTCACAATTATAATGGTCTCATGACAGCAAAAGGTATGTATAACAAAAAGTGACTTGTTAATGATGTCTTATAAGGATAACATTTTAAAATGCACCTGTTATTGCATTCATGACAAGTTATAATACCTTGCTTAATGTCAAGTTGTCATGACAACGACGTTGTCTTGGATAATGTCACGTTGTCATAACAAAGACATTTTGAATAATGTCAACTTTGTATTAAAAGTGTCATGATTTACCGAATGACGCTTTATGACAACAGTCATAAATATTCATGTTTATGATGTCATTTAGTGTCATGTCAGTCTTATTCACCCCTGTCAAATAAAGTGTTACCGAAATGGTGGTAGGAGCCAAAACTTAATTGACATGATGTGACGGTAAACATCTGGAGTCTTTCTTGGCAGGGAACCAATGTGAGCTTATTTTAAATGCTCCATCAGCAAGTCATGCTGGTTGGGAGCTTCAGTTACGCAAAATTTAAAATTAGTTGTTTTTTATCTTGTCTCAAAGTTTGGGTAAACTTGGTGCTTCTTTGAGAATTTTCTTTTATGAAGCAATGGCCATTATTAATAGTTGTCTTCTAACATTAAAAGGAATAAATGATCTTGGTCATTTTGAACCTTTAACCCCTAATTATTTTTTTTCTTTAAATTATGCCACATAGCCTCACATTTCTTTAATCTCAGCACACTATTTTTATACCAGTTTTATTTTGCCTTTTGTTATGAATTTGCCCTTACTTCAGCTTTTTGCTGCTGTGACACCTGAATTTAAGGATATTTCTATTCTATTCTTTTACTGTAGGTGGTGATGGAAGGAGTCAGAGGCTCGGGTATTGAAGGCAATATCGCTGTTGATGATGTTACCATTGAGGAGGGCGAGTGCAAAGACTCTCCGTCTAACAGTGAGAATCTTTACAATGTGGATTTTATATTTTGATTTAACTATTTAAAACGTCAAATTGCAACATTAACCATAGAACCAATAAATCTGTCAGATATACCCATTAAAGTATTTTCTCTTCAGAGACTCATGCAGATTGATAAAACTTGGAGAAATCAGATTAAATAAATTAAAAAAATACAGCAACAAATGCAGATCTGTTAACTGACAGATGTGTGATGCACCATGCACCGCAGTTTTATTGTTAGTGGTTATGGAATATATCCACAGCTTAAATTAAGCCAAATCCTGTCAGAATAGGACCGTGGGCCCTTCAAACAGTTCATATAGCTCAATTAATGATTCAAAATATTTTAAAAAGTTTCTATCTAAGGAAGATTGCATTGAATTATTTACTTTTATTCACTCCTCTTGGACAAGTATGTAGTGACAGTAGATAATCGCTTGCATTGTGTCATTGATTTTATAGTAATCTCTCATACAGAGCAAGTATGAACCAATAGTGAAGAGGAAAAACTCCCCTAACAAGAAGAAACTTTAAGCAGACCCTGACTCAGTACAAGTGACCATCTGCCACGATATAGCAGATACACACAAAAAGAAACAGACTGATGTAGGAGCACTTTCTAAATGAATACAAAGTAAAAGGAGTGAGACACATTTTTGACAGTAGTTGCTCAGCTGATGCCTTACTCCAAGAAAAGTATTGGGTGTAGCTTCTAGAATCTAGAGAGTGAAAAAACATAACCAGTTCAAATGACAACAAAAAAGTACAGAGTAGTCAAAGAAGAAAGTGCCATGGACTGTTACTTTGTGTATTTTGCAATATATTTCAATATATTACATGTGCTACATGAATATATATATATATGTATATATATATGTGTGTGTGTATTCATATGAATACATATATATTCATCTATATATATGAATATATAGATGAATATATATTCATACATATATATATGTATACATATATATATATATATATATATATATATATATATATATATATATATATATATATATATATGTAGCACATGTAATATCGTAAAACGTTTGTAACAAAAGAAATTGAAAACATTGCTTCACCCAGATTTTTCATTTTTATTTCTTGTAAATGCACGTTGAGTGTTGAATGTATGGACTGGGAAATACAATAAATCTGTAGAATAAAGTGTTCTGCTTGTGGATTTCAAGACTGATCAAAATAGCACAAAAAAGAAATGTCATTTTGGACATGTTTATTTTTGAGGATGTACAGGTGCTGGAGTCTCCAAATGGCACACTTGGACAACATCTGATATACAAACTTCAAATGACTGTAACTCCTCACTGCTTCAACATACAGTCATCAATGAGGCTCTAATGAAAGATAATGACCTGAGGAATCCTCGAGTAGACACAACATTACTGATAGTGGAAAGTACTTATAATTATACACACACCCCTTTGCTATAACTGTAACAGCAGACGACGTAAAGTTTCTGGTATTCTCAAATGCAAATTGTCATCACTCTTTCGGCCATAATCATCCACTCCGTGAGTTGTGAAGTTCTGCTGAAGAAATACTTCCAATTTTGACACGTTCTGACAGCGTGTCTCTCTGTGACTCTCCGTTGGTGAGAAAAAGTCCTGTAAATACCGTTACGCATGAGGCCACACAGAGCCTGACTTCGACGCAGCAAAGACGCATACATTACGCGTGGATACACATGCAGCTTGTGGATTCATGTCAAACCCACAATGCCTTATATCCTTATGACAGGACACGTGTTGGCTACACATCGATGGCTTTAGATTTAGTTTCCAGTTAGAAATAATCCAGAAAGAATGCAGGCATGTCAAAACGAGCTCAAATCACTCTCTAGATGTTATTGGCTCAGAAAAAGCCATTTCAAAACATTATTGGTCGAATGCGATGTCAATCAAAACGGGGGGCTCTAGGCTGCCCAATATAAACATTATAATGGACACCAGCAGAGTTTAAACATTTAAATTGATATTCCAAACATATTTGCAAAATATATTAATAGTTGGTAGAGCTGTTGCCTTGCACCAAGACGGTCCTGGGTTCGATTCCCGGCTCAGGGTCTTTCTGCATGGAGTTTGCATGTTCTCCCTGTGCATGGTGGGTTCTCCGGCTTCCACCCACAGTCCAAAAACATGTCTGTCAGTTAAATTGGTCTCTCTAAATTCCCCCTAGGTGTGAGTGTGTGTGCATGGTTGTTTGTCCTGTATGTCTCTGTGTTGCCCTGCAACAGACTGGCGACCTGTCCAGGGTGAACCCCGCCTCTTGCCCAAAACTTTTGCTGGAAATGGACACCAGCAACCCTCTCGACCCCACTAATGGTACAAGGGTCTAAGAAAATGTATGGATGGATATATATATATAGGTGTAGTAGTACTCAAGACCACTTTTTGATTAGACTCCTTTTTCCATTATCAGGCACTTTTTTGTTTTGACATCAAGCAAAATCCAAGAAATTTGAAGATAAAATAATTTTGATCACTAAAATTCCACTAATGCTGACTAAAGGAAAAAAATTCATCCAGCCTACTTGTGTCCTGTTTCAAGTAGGCTGAAGCAAGCCCTTGAACTTTGCTGTGTTCTGCTCACCTTTTTCAGGGACTCCATCGAAGACCCAACAATTAGTCATATTGGTGCTTTCAAAACAGAGCTGTTTTTGCCCTCTGGGAGGACTTTGTTTCCACACTTAACTCGGCGATTCATCCTGTCTTTCCTCCATTAAGTCTGAGTTGTTCTTCAAAAATTTAGCTCAAACTGTGCATTTTCCATCCTTACTAGAGAAGAATACAAATTATAAGTTTCTTTTCAGTACAGTTGCCACATCTTTGTCTTTAGGAAACATTCAAAACAAAAACGGGAGATTTGGGTGTGTCTACTCTACACAAAAACCTTGTACAAAGGAGGTCAGTCTTTCTGCCTACATGTTCCCTCCTTTTCATCTGCAAATTTCTTAGAACCTTACTTGAACAAAACTTTTATTTTGATGCATATCTTTTGGTAATGAACCAAAGCTGCTGAAATTGAGTAAACTTATTTGAAAAGTATTCCAGTAAGATGTTCTATGGTCTCTATTTTGGGTGGATATGAGGCATCAGCTGTATTTATAGGCACCAGGCTAGTACGGCCTAGCGCAAGGGTGGGCAATCCTGGTCCTCGAGGACTGGTGTTCTACAACTCTTAGATGTCTCCCTGATCCAACTCACTTGAATCCAATAGATGAATCACCTCCTAAGTGCAATCAAGTTCTCCAGAGTCCTGCTAAAGACCTCATATTTGACTGAGGTGTGTTGAACGTCAAATGCCAATGTCAAATTTATTTATATAGCACTTTAAAAACAGGTGTAAAAATGCACCTAAGTGCTGTACAAGAATGATAATAAAATAAGTTTATGAAAATAAAAAGAGAAATATTGCAAGGAAAAAAATCCATATATATTGTTAAAATAATATTTCAATCTGGAGAGATTCAGACATAGAAAGAAAGCGATTAAAAAAGTTTAATGACAAATAAATATTAAAGTCCTTTGGCGTTCAGGCCCCGGCCGAGGACGTCGAGCTGGAACTTCAATAAGCTCGATAAACATTCCTGATGCTCCATAGGAATCTAATCCCCCTGGGTCCTGTACTGGTGGCAGAGGTCGAAGAAGGATATGGCCTGAAGAGCCAGGAGCTGAAAATGGAGATGGGGCGGAGGTGAGTTGATTGCAGCTGGTAAGCGGAGGAGGCCATGGATGAAGATCCTTATCAACTGGAGCTTGATCGATGATTGGCCATGATGTGGCTTGATCCAGCGTTGATAGGTCCAGGGTGATGAGGCAGGTGAGGTTAAAAGTCTTCCAAATTGAATTTGCACCAAAGCTTCATAAGTAAAAAAAAAAAAAAAACAGAGCTACAGTATCAGGCCTCAATTGAATACCAAAGAATAAAATTGAGAAGCAATTTAAAATGATCCAGGCTGTGGGAAGATCTAATCTGGAAAGGTAGATTATTCCATAAAATAGGAGCAGAAACAGAGAAAGCCCAATCTCCTTTTCTCTTGAGTCTAGTCCAAGGGACTTTCAGTAGCAGCTGATTATTTGATATTAAAGTTTTGGACACAGAATGAAATTTCAAAAGATCCCAAAGATAAGGAGGAGCTAACCCATTTAAAACTTTATAAGTTGTTAAAAGAATCTTAAAATCTATTCGATAGGAAACAGGCAGCCAGTGTAAGGAGGCCAATACAGGGTTAGGGTCACGCTTTCTGTAAGAAGTCGAGCTGCTGCATTCTGGGTCACTTGAGGATGCTGCATCTAGGATTTATCCATGCCTTTATATAATGAATTGCAATAATCCAATCGAGACGTAATAAAGGCATGGATAATTCCTTCAAAATCCTTAAAACAAAAATAAGATTTCACCTTGCTAACATCCTTAAGTGATTAAATCTTGATTTAACAACAGAACTAACTTGTCAAATTTTGAACAAACAAATTTTGAAGTAGAGATACATCTAAAAGTTGCAGGACACCGGCTCCCAAGGCCTGGAGTTGCCCACCCCTGGTGGCGTCACACCAAGTTCAAAGACAGCATATGGGAACCAGGGAGACAGAGACAATTTTATTCCCAGCAGGTACCAAAGGAATGAAAAGTTCAGTTTTCTTGTTAAAATCTATGCAATAAAATGATTAAAAATGTCCCCAGTCTCAAGGCAAAATTGTTCATCTTCACCTAAAGATTTTTAAAAAGCTGGAATCCAGGCAGTCAGATCCAGGAGGAGGAACCCTTTCGATCGGCACTTGCAACCTTCTCAATATCATCTCCGCTGCGTCTTGCACCTGCTGCGGTCCACACCCTGCACTTCGCTCGACTCTGGGTTCCGCTGTGCAGGGCTACAGCCCTGCGAACACAAACAACTGCTGACCAGAAGCTCATAAAACAACTGATCTCCTCCACAACCCTCCCAAAGAGACTGCCCTGCAGACATTAGTGGAAAATGGCTCTCAGATGAGGGTAGAGTTCCCTCTCTGCCCAACTGTCAATCCAACGCATTGTTTTCCACTGATTCCCGTTTCTGCTGCGGGCATGATCCAGGCCACTCCGATCAGCCTACCTTACCCTGACGATCACAGGGCCTTTCCTTCTTCCACACCTGACTGCCATCTGCGAGAAGTCCTCAGTGGATCAAAACAATAGAAAAACAACATGCAGCAACACAATCAATACGGACATTATACACAAAATTAAACTATTTACAAAAATCCCACTTTCAAAATAAAAGCAAATTTCCACTGTGACATACTTACTAGATGTACAAATTCTCAGTTAGCCTTCGTAGTCGGGGACTGATTACACCAAGCTGTCATGAAGTGTTTGTAGGGTGAACTAAAATCCAGATAGGAGATGGGAGCATGGATCATACAAAATGATAAATCTGATAATTTCCAAAAATCACAGGGAATGCAGGGAACCAAAGCCAAAACGAAACCAGGAATCCAGGGCCAAAAATGACAGCAGAGAACTAATGGGAGTAGATGAGGTTTAACAGGACATAACAGGAGGAAATGAGAATGAGTTGTGCACAAATAGTGGGGATAACCTGGGACATAACACAAGCATTATAGGTACTATTAGCTGGCATTTTGTTGGTGAACATAAATACCAAAATATTCTATTAACAACATGCATGCAGTAAAATGCACATATTATGAAAAGTTATACCCCTACCTCTCACATCAATTGTCAGTTGATTTGAACAAAATGTCCCGTGCCGTGCTGAGCCATCTTATGCTGTTTTGGTTTAGCTAAGAAGGGAGGGACAACCGCTCCATGATGGTAGCCATATTTCTTGCGCCTGAGCAGCCAATGAGGGGTCTACTCTTTATTATGTATGTGGGTAGCCCAGGATGTTCAGATGTTGGCGGTAGAATTGTTTACTGTAGCATGGAGATTGTAAGGAGCTGCAAGAGTGTAAACTTGTTGTAAGAGCAGCAGAATGCGATGCCTTTCTCTTTTTGTGTGCGTTTAGGGTCTAGGCTTTGATGATGGTACGCCTGAGGTGCTGCCTCAGATTGATGCTGAACTGAATATTAGAGAATGGAATTGAGATTGTGTCCCATAATCTCCCAGAGCGTGGGTGATTACAACGAGGAGCTTGTCTCATCACTGGAGGAGAAGTTTCCAAGGCAGTTAGATTACTTAGAGCACAGGTGTCAAACTCCAGTCCTGGAGGGCCACTGCCCTGCAGCTTTTAGATGTGCCTCTGCTGCACCACACCTGAATGGAATAATTAGGTCATTTGCAGGACTCTGGAGAACTTAGGAGAAGGTAATTAAGCCATTTGATTCCAGTGTTTTTTGTACCTGTGGCACATCTAAAATCTGCAGAACAGCAACCCTTGAGGACTGGAGTTTGACACCCCTGGCTTAGAGGATCACAGTCTGAATCAGAGAGATTGAACTTAAGAGTGAGGTTACTGTTCATGGTGAGTCAAAATGTTTAGAAGCATGGAGGTACTCTTATGATTGCAGAAACATAAAGGCCTGTGGTATGGCCTTTATGTTTCTGCTCATATTTATGAGCTGAGCGTAAATATGCTGCTTGGGAAATTAGAGGTGTGGTTTTGGCTGCAGGCCTGCTCCCGAAATATATTAACATTTTAACTTTGTTTGCATTCTCCCAAACATGATTACTTCATCTTCTGTGAGACGGCACTGAATGTAGCTTAGTAAAAAACAGACCCTTGTTCTACACATTGCTTTGTCCAGATTGTCAGCTGTTGAGACATTATTGCTTCTTGGAGGCATGGACTGTGAGGTTTTAAATTTACCTGATTACTGGTGATTTCAAGTGATGTATGTAATGTGAGAGTTTGTCATTAAGAAGCTTACTGTAAACAACCATCCTCTTCTGCGAAGAGAGAAGAGCTGTTCTGAATGATGTGGTTGTTAATTTAAATCACTTCTTAAAACTTATTTTTATTCTTTAGCTTTTCCATTGTAATTTACTTGTACTGTCTATTTTAATTTTTGTGTTATTCTGATGCGTTTTATTTGTGTTTTATGAATTCTGTACAGCACTTCGATGCAGTGAATATCTGTTTTTAAAGTCCTTTATAAATACAATTGACACTGACATAGACATTGACATTAATGTTAATTCAAAATATGGAAGAGTTACCGACAAGGACTTAGCGGCAATGACAGTGTCCTCCATTGCCATTACTAAAACTACAGTTTTAAAACACCACATAAATTCAGCATCATCGTTTACAACTTCTCCTTTTCCTTCTGGCCCAGTCAGAAATTGAAATTTGTATTGAAAATTGACAGGAGATGATCCAAGTCAAAGCAAGAAAGCCCAGACTGTGCTGGAAGCAAAAACCTTTTGAGTGGAATTGCACAGGAAAGCAAAGTGAATGTAACTGTGAATGTTCTGTGTTTGGATTGTTTTGACTCATTTGAACATTTTTAGTCATCAAAAATATTCATGTTAACAGCAGCTTGCTCGTTAAAGGTAATGAATGATTTATCACCTTATCACCTTCCTAAATAATGAAGCCATAAGCTTGACGCTCTCTGTCCTTCCCCTTCGGTCCACTTGATGACGAAAAAAAAAAACAGACTGGGTCCTCTTGATAAAGGTTAACAGTTTACTTCAAAAATAAAAATGGTACAAATATTACTTTTCCACAAAAATAATAGAGTAAACAAAAGAGTCCTAAGCAAGAAAGGGGGAGAGAGAGAGAGGTCAAAAAACTGTGTGGCTCCACTCCAACTGCCTAACTGATTCTGCCTGGCCACACCCTAAAATCCTTAACTCCAATTACATATGCAAATTTACAAGAAGACCTTAGTATAGTCCAATATAGCAAATTAGTATGCAATAGAGATATAACTAGTGATAATTTTTATCCAAATAAACAAATTACCATAAGAAATATAAACATAATTTATCTTAAAGATCTGAATGAACTAAAATTAAATTTAAGCTTCTACAGTTACTGTTATTTTCTCTATTTACTTCATCTATTTTTATGTCATTTTATTTTCCAATATTTTCCCATATGGTTCTTACCTACCCTTTGTATGTCTTTGTATGTATTGTTCATTTAAAAAAGATTACAAATGTGTCTGTATTAAAACAATTCAGGAAACACATTATGTTAAAATCCAGCAATCACAGTTGTTGTCGTGGCTGGAACAACCAGATGTTAGGTTTAGTATGAAATCACTAGTCAACAATCTTTTTTGTTTGGATATAGTTGTTTTCCCTTGTATAATGGAAAACATCTTTGAATTTTTAATTGAATTAGGTTGTTTGATCTTAACATTTTTATGATATTCTGAAACATTTCAGTGGGGCAAAAATTTAAAATCAGAAGAAATTTGTAGGGGAAAAAAACTTTTTGTGTATTTTAGCCATAGTTTCATAAATCATATGTGGTATATGTGCCACATATGATGCAAAGAGTTCATGCACCCAAATCCATATCAGCTTTAAAAATAATGCCCAGTGACTTTAATTATTTTTTAAAATAAATTTTATGGAAGAATTTTCTTGCCACAATCTAGAAGCACACATTTTCAGTCTGAAAACAGGATTTCATGTCTTTCTTCTCAAAACTTGTAATGCTTGTACTGAAAGCTTCTCCTCACACTCAGACTTATGCCCCTTTTCCACTGGCTCTACTTCAGCAAAGTTTCCTCTTCCAGAGCAAACTTTGGAAGAGTTTGCTCTTGTCACTGACAACTGACACTACTTCCGTTGCAAAACAGTGACGTTACACACAGCTCAGATTCTGTAAAACTTCTGCGGCTGAACAAAAATAACTAGGCAAATAAAATATATGAAATAAATGAATAAAAGAGTGTTTTATCCTTAACTTCTGTAAGGATTCTGTAGTACTTCTAAATCTGCTCCATAGTTGCATCTTTTTGGGTCTACTACCTCTAGTGGCGTGGGGGTAGTAACACAACTAGTAAAATACACATCACTAAATGAGAGTAACACAAAGTTTTTATTTACTATAAATTCCAGCATTACTGGCACCATTAAAAATAAATTCTATAATGAAAGAGCTAATTAAATTACATAAACATTATAAACAATACATCATAAATAATATCTAGACCTGTCCAGGGTGACCCTGCCTCTCGCCTGGAACGTTAGCTGGAGATGGGCACCAACAACCCTCCTGACCCCACTAAGGGACAAGGGTGTACAGAAAATGGATGGATGGATGGATGGATAAATAATATTATGCCCCCTCAATTGTAAGAGAAATAAAAGAAATGAGACATGAAAAGTAACATGATCAACATAGTAAAAAACATTTACCATGAAGAAACTAATTGACCAAAAGTCAATAACATTGGGATCATAAACAAGCTTTAACCACACCTGAGCGATCAAAACCTCCTTGAGCTGAGTGATCAGACTGCAGTTATGACACACAAACTGTGCATTTTTTCTAGAAGGTGAGCTTTTCGGTTGATTTAACTCTTTAAAGCATTCCCTAGCTAGTTAGAGACTAAATACCTCAGGAAAATATTTTTCTATCATTTGACAGAACCTTAAATATGCACTTTAGTCTCTCAAAGATTGCCATGTCTATCTATCTTGCTGTTTTAACATTAGCTAGCATGTTATCAGAGTACTACAACTGTTTATCACAGTGTTATTCTGCTAAATTAACATTGGTGAATGAGATGCATTTAATGGCCCATAAGTATTAAATGCTGGTGAGTCGATGATGACAAAAAATGGCCCAAATGTCAAATATTAGTTACTAGCAAGCAATTTTTTTCTCAGTGAAATACGTTATGTCCTCCTAAATAAGACAAACTTATACACAGAATGGGTTTTTTCTAAAATGTAAGTTTTTAAAATTCATATTTAGCATGCAAAGGACAAATTAATTTTTTTTTTTGGTCACAATTTGAGAGACAATTAAAATGTAGCTGCATCAATCAAGGCGGGTGATAAACTAAGTCTTCAGAAGTTAATGCAGCAGGTTGAACCATAAGCAATGTGAGGTACAGAAGCGCTGTGCAAAAACAAAACCTCAGACATGTGTTGCACTACAACACATGCCACAAAGCTGCATGTGAGAGTTGCACCGGGTGAAGAGAGGTGATTTGCGCTGGTTGCGAGTTGTAAATTATTACGTTAGCCTAATTGTAAATAGTTTAAATCAGGGGTCCCCAAACTTTTTCCTGCGAGGGCCACATAACTGTTCCCTTTTCTGGTCGGGGGCCGGTCTTAGTTTTTCGAGAAAGAAACCTTAGAAAACTTTTGTTGACGGGGGGGAGTGAAACTGTGGACCTGGGGGGGCTGGATTACTGCCGACGACATATTCGAGTTTGTAGATAGATTTTTACCCAGAATGCAAATGGAAAAAAACCATGAGCAAACGGTGACTGGTACTGACTAGTATATATTCCACTGAGGGAAACTAAGTTTCATATCTGCTCAAGAGCCCCCCTGGTGGTTGAAGAAAAATCCACATATGTATGAAAAAAAACACTGAATGCTCTCTGGTATTGTTCAGGGGGCCGGACCAAATGAGGAGGCGGGCCGGATCCGGGCGGCGGGCCGTAGTTTGGGGACCCCTGGTTTAAATAGTTGCCTGCCTTCTGAAGGTGACGCTCAGTAGAGTGGCTGCTGACACAATGTGACATTGACTGACAATCAGTTGGAAGAACAAAAGAATAGTTTTGTCAGATATGTTAGTCTTCATCCATGGTAAGAAAACAAATTTTCGTCATATTTGAAGTTTGAGATGTGCTTTTCTAAAGTAGTTGTCTATACATCACACATGATACTGAAACAGTGAAACAAGCTGATGTAATTGGTTTTGAAATTCCTTGCCAATGTTTCTAAATCTCAGCATTTAGATATACGACTTATTTACCCTGTAATCCTCTTTGTCTCTTTTTCTCCTAGATCTGAAGTCATTTGCTTCACTGTCAACGTATTATGTGTCTCTACTCTACGTCAGTCAAAGTCTGGTGCTGATTGGCTGGGAGAGGTGACACCATCAGCACATTTTCCCTCTTATTACCTCCCATGCAAGCTTCCATGACTTGACTGTGGCCCAAGGGATCTGTTTTACACCTCACAACAACTGGAAACAGAGCAGAACTGTATTTGCTCTTTCAAGGGGAAAATAAATCCATCCTTCAGTGGCATCTTATCTTGTCAACAGTTCAACCTGTGATAGGTTTACTTTAAATCTACTGCTACAGGAAGCTGAAGCTACCTGTCTAAAAATTCCTTTAAAATTGATTATGTATGAACATCATACACAATGTGCATTTATGAAATGAAGTGGTGATTTATGCTATGAAATATAGTCTGCATCAGCAGTCTAGTGTGTAGCATTGCCCATCACATTGAACAGTCTTCTGCACTACAACTAAATTCAGAAAGAAGGCTGATACAGAACATGTCACAATAGTAGCTGTCAAGTGAAGAGGATGATGTAAAATTAATAAAAGTTTAAGTTTTTATCTTTGTAAACATTTGTTTAAATATTATTCAATACTTTAGCCAGGCAGTGTATAATGAACATGGCTTCTGTTAGCCTTTAATGTGGACACTTGAAAACAGACAATCTGACCAGAAGACCCAACTGCATTAATTTGTAGTGTTACACTATTAATTGGTTCAAATATTCTGAACAGGACAATGAGTTTTTATGTGGATATACAGAATCAAACAAAGAATTAGTTATAATCAATTCACAACAAAAAACAGTTCCCATAACTTGAGTGGAGTCTCAGTGTGCCCTGTCTGACATCACTTTCCAACTTAAGCAAACCTGGAAACAATTTCCTGCTCAAACTGATGGTTAAGAAAACAAAGCAGCAGTTGGAAGTTCACCGACCATGTTTTGCCTGTCCCTTATCTGCTTCCCCTCACCTTTTTGTGCTCTAATTCAAAAGATCAGCAGTACTGTATTGGACACGCAAAAAGAAGTCTCTTTACTCTTTTGACCTAAAGAGGCTTAGAGAAAAAAAATAAGTATTTTTAGAGTATATTTTAATGTTGGTCCATCTGCTAGACATAAAAACAACACCTCACCTTCTGCCATAACATGAAGTGCCTTAAATGAGAGAAGATTGCCCAAAGACAGCCAGTGACAGACATTTTTCTGCATGATGAAAGGAAATTTAACCAATTAGCTTAGACAAGATTTCATATTAGTATGGAAATACAATTTCTCAGCTTGTTTCTTTTTCTTTCTATTGGGATATTAGCATAAGTGTGACCATAAGCCATATGGATGGCTGCGAGAAAAATGGCCAGGAAACGGACTCTTTAAAGTTACACCAACTTTCTCAAATAACCTTTAATATGGAAAATGCAAAACATACTAACTATTTGAGGAACTTTGAATCCCTTAAAAAGAAAGGATTTCATATTTTTAATCAATTGCATCCAAGCTTTGGACTTGGTGTATACTAGGGGTTGAATGACTTATTTTCTAAAGTCTACTACATGATAAAAGTCGAGTCAACGTCAACTAGTCGCTCGTGGTGACGTCATAGTGACGTAAGCACCAAACCCTTCAGAACAACTTAGAGGCTTTATCAGCTATATTCACTACAAATATTGATTAAAACAATCCGGCCTTTTATAAGTCTATTATGCAGTATTAAAAGAACATGAAACAGATCCAAACACCAGCTGATACTGATTACACTGACCACAGTGATGCTTTTAGAACATCACAAACCAAACTTATTATGAGCGGATCCCGTTTGGTTACAGTTGAATAATAGCTGCTACCTGCTGCTCCTCCACCCCGATGCGCAGCAGGACGCTCCGCTGACCCAGCAGCAGCTGTCTTTGTGGGATGAACCTACATGCAGACTGCGGCAGAGATGGCCTCTATCAGATCCTCAGAATGAAGTTTGAACTTTGTTTCCAGATGTTGTTGATTAGTATTTTTATAAGAGCATAAAGCTGCCAGGTTAAAAGCTCCAATACACAGGGTGATGGTGATCAGCTGGATGGCTAAAAAAGCCCGACATCATGACTTATGATGCCACATTACTCCGGTAGTCTTTTCTTCTTCTTCTTCTTCTTCTTCTTCTTAAATAATTTTTTTGGCACTAGTGTATTTGACAGCAATCCGTCAGGAGCGGGGCAGAGGCATGGACCCAGCAAAACGAGGACGGGAGTCAGGCTCCCGACTCCCCAGTCTACAGTCTCTATATGAGCGGCGCCGGGCTAACCACTGCGCCATGCAACGTTCCTGTTCCGGAGCCTTTGCTGAAATTTTCAGCTTCTCTTTCGTAAATTATTTACATTTTTATACAATTTAAATTATCTGACAAACTCACCTAATTCACCTTCTTGGAAAAATCAGTTTTGTCACATGATTGCGACTAGTCGACTAGCCCGTTAAAAAGTCATTGCAGAGTAAAGAATCGACTAGTCCACTAGTTGGTGCAACCCCTGTGTATACAAATGAGAGCTTCAAAAAGCATTACAAAACAACATGACACTTTAATTTCTTTACAGTTATTGTTTCAAAGTGTTTGAATGGCTGAAAGGTAAGCAACTTTAATGTACTTTATACTGATAGACAACATAGTCAATTGAAAATGTTATTCTTCCTTTAAATTCTAGGATTTTATAAGATGTCTCACTTTGATTATTTATGAAACAATAAAGAGAAAGACAGACAGAAAAGTAAAAAAAAAAAAAAATCCATCCACAGAAGCAGGAAGGTACTTCTAAGTAAAGAACTTGATTGAGTCATAAAAGTAGGAGTTTTGGTATTTTGATAGTTTGCTGGACAGACACCAGCAGTTAACTTAGAAATGTTTTCTACCCAGTACTACGTGAAGAGTTACAAAAATATTTTCAAAATCAGTGATTCTTCTTCACAAAGGTATCTTAAAAAAAGGTTAAAAAACAAACAAACAAACTAAGCATGTTTAACAAATATCACTTTATTCTTAAACATTTTAGGTACATTTAAAACAAAAAGGGATTTATGTTTTAACTTGTGTTCCACCCTGTAATAGTTTTGCCTTGTCATCCTATACTTGTTCTAAACTTTCGTTTTCCAGGAAATATATTAAAAACAATATTTGGATTTGATTTCAAAGTACTTTCTCGTTGTTAGGGTACTTTGTTCATTTCTTGCAAGAAGCTTACATTTGCTGTTGGTTTGTAAAATAATAAATATAAAGAATATATAATGAATCTTAATTTATTTTTACAATGAATGGGTTAATGTTATTTACTTAATGTCATGAGTCTTTTTCTCATAATGTGCTTGTAAATTATTATTATTATTATTATTATTATGTAAACACTTTATAATAAATAAATAGTTGATCACTTTTATGGTAGCTGATGTGCATTTATCTGAAAGAAAAGAGCCACTTTGTTTTTATAAGAGAAACCAAAATCTGAATTTTTTTCTAGCCTGGGAAAAACAAACTCTTGTTCTATTATTTGCTTCATACAGAGGATCTGGACCTTTAGGTATTGAGAAACGATTATTTGCTGGAGGTGTGAACTTTGTTGAAATATTACATTTTACCCAATCAAAATGTACAACTCTTGGTGCAGGACCAGCCCATGGCAAATGTTGAGGGTGCCAGCCATCCAGAGGCGGCCATAAAATGGGCAAACAAATAAAGTAACTAACTGTTCTTTTTAAAATGTATATGTATTAACGAAATTTCCTAATATTAAATATTCTACACTAAGTTAACTGCACAGCAAAAAATGTTATATACAACTTTAATAATGATATTTTGCTTAACACTAATGAGATGGAAAACATTATTGTTTCATGAAGTTTTTATTTGACCATCAACACTTTGCCCAATGATTCATTACTCGACAGTGACATCTGCTGGTGAACTGAAATTATAATGACCTTGTTATTCAAATAAATCATACTTCAAAAAAATATTAGAACATAGCAGTGTTTTTATCAAACATGATTCTTGTGGTGTAATCCATTGAATTCCATGGACCAGGGGGCAGACCATGCTTAGCCATTTGGGCAGTATCAATCAATCAAGTTTACTTCTATAGCACATTTCAAAAACCGCTAAGATAGCCGAAGTGCTGTACATTAAAACAGAAATGTAAAAAACATACAAACATATGAAATGTGCTGTATTTTGAGGTGCCATACAAGACAAGACCACAGTGTGTTAAAATCCAAGGAATAACAGTGTGTTTTTAAAAATTGCTTAAAAACAGAAAGAGAGGAGGCCTGTCTGACATTCAAGGGTAACTTGTTCCATAACTTGGGAGCAACAAGAGCAAATGCCCTATCACCTCTAAGCTAATTTTAGGGTCTCTCTGCATCAACCACTCAACTGATCTTAGGAATTGAGGTGTGCAGTATGGTTGAAGCAGCTCTGACAGATGTGGTGGAATAAGGTTGTTCAAGAATTTGAAAACAAACAACAAAAGCTTCAAATTAATTCTGTAGTGCACAGAGAGCCAGTGAAGGGACGCTAGGATGGGAGTGATCCTAACGTCCCTTGCCTGCTTGAGTTAACAGACAAGTAGCAGCTCTGCAAAAGCTGCAGGCATGTTTGAGAGGTCTGGCTAATCCCTACATACAGCGCATTACAGTGATCGCAATGAACTGTGAATAAAGAGTGAAGCAATTTCTCCAGGCCCAGTCTTGTCAAGATTGATTTCACCTTTGCTATTTGCCAAAGATGATAAAAACTTTTCTGAACGACATTGTTGATCTGTTTCTCAATTTTAAAATCAGAGTCAAACTTTACCCCCAGGTTGGTGGCAGTCCCTGAGATAAGGTGACAGTGAGCCAAGATCTACTCTGGGGGAGTGACAGCAACTCAGTCTAAACAACACAACTTCTGTCTTGGTCTCACTTAGTCAAGAAAGCTAAGAAAAAGCTGTGTTTTTATGTCATTAAGGCAGTGTGTGAGTTGCTGGACTATATTATGTGCCAAATGAAAATAGATCTGGCAGTCATCAGCATAACAGTGACATGAAATACCATGTTTCTCAAAAAACAGAGAAAAGGGGGAGTAAGTAAAGAGAAAAAATAGGGGATCCCATATGGAAGAGGAGCTGTGAAAGGAGGCTGTGAATTTTTACACAGAAACGTTATTGGTTTGGTAGGACCGAAACCAAATGAGGACAACACCTGTAATGTCCACACGGTGCTAATGATGATAAATTACAATTTGGAGATCAACAGTGTCGAAAGCCAAAGACAAATCTGAAAGCACTAAAACAACAAACATTCCAGAGGCTGTTGATATAAATATATTGTTTAAAACCCTCAAAAGTGCACTCTATGAACTTTGAACCCACACTGAAACAGCTCGGTGATACCAGAATGGTAACAACTAATTGTAGACAACCTTCTCTAATATTTTATAGATAAATGGAAGATTAGAAATACATCTGAAATTGTAGAAGAGAGAAGGGTTGATATGGAGTGAAAATATTCTCAAAATATCTGTGCGTATGTAAAAGGATTTGTGCATGTGTAAAAATATTTGTGCGTGTGTAAAAATGGATTTGTAACTCGTGTAAGCGTCTTTGTGTGTAAGTTTGGATAGTTGTATCTGTGAAATATGATTTATAAGTCGTAAAAAGAAAATAAACCTTTTCCTCTGCCTGCAAATGTTGAAAAAGTATGCACGAGTCGCCAAATACACACACACAAAACTGCAGTTACGTACAGACCCAGTTACGAGTGCACAACTATTTTTGAGAATCATTTCACGCTTCTGGGAGCTCCCAGATTTGTGTGTAGATGATGTTTTTAGATGCTAGTAAAAGCTGGGACCTCTGCTGTTTCTCACTGTGCTTGTACCGAAGTAGAAAATACGTTAGTTTGGTGGAAAACGGAATATCTCGGCACTTCCTTATGATATTCCAAAATTGTTTATAGACATATTGTGCATTTTGAACAGTACAGGAGACCAAGTGGTCTGAAAAAGGACCACTGGGTGGCGGAATGGTTCGATGGCCGGAGGCAAACCAAAAAGCAAGATGGAGCGTCCCGGTGGTCTGTCTTCAGAAGTAATTAGAAGTTAAACCTGCACGCTTTGCTCTCCGATTATAATGAGACATGGAGTAGTTATTAGTAATTCCAGATTACGTTTTATATGTCTGGTACTCTGCCCTCCTCATATGTTTCTGTTAGCGGGAGCTAATGTTTATGTCAGCTATGCTACTTTAACTCTTTGCAGCTAAACGTGGATTTTTACTGCCACACTCAACACAGTTTGAATCTTTAATCCATAAAAATGATCTCTGGGTGATTCTTACAGTATCTGTTTTGCCCAAAAGGTTCCAATCAAAATCCTAATACATGTTGCTAACTGATATTTGTAGTTTGTGAGATATTCTGATTTGCCTTTTACTTTATTCACTAGGTGAATATAATTAAGTGAAATAAATTACCATTTGATTCTAATGTATTGAATTTATATGTGTATAAATAATATTTTATGTTTATCTCTACACAGGATGAAACGGCTGACTGATGGATCCGGTTCTGGTGTTATTTCACTTTCTGGACGATCAGGATCTTTCAGATCTCATCTACCTTCTGATCCGATGGAGCTGCTGCAGGAACACACTGATTCTCTAACAGGATCCTCAGATCCGGGCATCAATGTCTGGTGTCCTGCAACATTTAGATACGTCCTGGTCCAACACACCTGAATTAAATGGTTGCTAGGACAGTCAAGTTCTCCAGAGTCGTGCTAATGATCTCTGAGCTCATGATTTGACTGAGGTGCGTTAAAGAAGAGACATCTAAAGGTTGGAGGACCCTTATGACCTGGAGTTAAAGCCCTGCTGTACAATTTTCACTCAATTGTAATCACATTCACTTGCATACAGTGGAAACTTTACCTATGTTGAGGTAGATGAGGAGTATTCATAGTGTCTTTACTTTAAAATCTTTTTGGTTTCCATTTGTTGAAAGTAAATTACAAACATTTAGCCATAGTTTGACCACTGCTTTATGACAGAAAAAAAGTTTGATGTCACAAATATATAATTTTAATAGAGGCATCATTTGATTTATACAGTAGAAAGAAGATGACGAAAGTGTTTGCTGAATTAACTTTAATGTTCATTTCACTGCACACAAATAACAGATGGAATATTTAAGAATGCAACAAAACCTTTGAATCTTTAACAGAATAGGTTCAGATTAACATGGGTGGTTTCACAGCTACTTAAAGTTAATGAAATATCTTAAAACTTACAGGGATGTTCAAATATTTACTAGAATCAATTAACAAAAGAAAACACCATAAAGCTGTGTATTCAAATAAGACCAAGGCCAGCCTGCACAGATTGAGACACCATAACATCTACCAAGAGAGCAGGTTAACTACTGTAGTTTGAAAGGTGTCTCGGTTGACGGCTCAGTTTGAAGTTTCAGGTTTTGGTGTTGAACCTCCTAGAATCTCAGCTGCTGCAGATTGTCTGAAGATGCAGAAAAAAGTACAAATAAACAGTTAGTGTTAGAAAAAATTATGTTGATTTTCCTGAACAGCTGATGTACCGACAAACCTGACTGTGACAGAACATTACTGAACCTGAAAATTACTTGAATCATCACAATGTATGTAGAAATGTTTCTTTTTATGTTTGTAAACGCTTGGGTTGTATTAAGGGAGGAGAAGAGGCGGCAGAAAACTCACAACCACACTGGCACTAGGAATTCCACAGTGTTGTCCTTTAATAAACTCTCCACCAACCTTACAAAGCCCGGTTAAATGGCTGCTATATTACCAAACATGAAAATGAGCAGAGTCCAAACTACTTGTAACTTTACTAACGTTAGAGAGCTAGCATGTCCATGTAGCGACTGTAGCGCGTTTCTCCCACGCTCTCTACAGAGAAGCAGTGGCGCATACATGTGACGTCATTAGAGATACTAGAGTGTATCTCTTTAAAGTAAAGAGATACTACATAATTACAACTGTTACATGTTGATCAAATGTTTATGCATTAAATGTTTTGCTGTGAAGGCTATTTTTGCAGTGGTGCTTTAAATAAATGCATAAAATATTTATTTTCTTAAGTATGTGTTTATTAGCTGTTAATTGTGTCAAACTATCAACTGAGAAAGAAATTTAGTGCTTGTGAAAATTGAAACCATCTGAATATATTTTACCATCTACATTAATCAACTTGAACTGAAGACGAACAGGAACAGCAGGTTTGTCCTGGTTTGCAGATGAGGTATATATTTGTTAAGGGCCGATGAAATGGGGTCCAGACAAACAGTTTAATCTGAAGATTCTGGAGGATGTGTGAATAGGTCTGTCACCATGAAAGATTTTACTGTATGATAAATTGTTCCAAAGTTCTCAACAAATGGTAATATAGTTCTTTTGAGACCGTTTTTTAAATGATATAATGGTAATGACAAAATAATAATGCAAGAACACATTTTCAAAGGTCATTAAACTTTAAATTCTAATGAACATTTAACACTGGAACTGGAAGACATTTTTAATATCCAGAATAAATAAAACTAATGAATTTTGAAAGTCTTTTCAAACAAATTGCTTTTCAAAATAAGGTCTAATCGAGACCAAAGTACCAAACTGA
Organism: Poecilia mexicana; assembly: GCF_051168715.1. Classification (NCBI taxonomy): domain Eukaryota; kingdom Metazoa; phylum Chordata; class Actinopteri; order Cyprinodontiformes; family Poeciliidae; genus Poecilia; species Poecilia mexicana. The sequence goes on from NW_028263391.1 coordinate 772,114, forward strand.
AGACTTTTATTATCCAGTTTTTGGTAGAAAGAGAGAAAAAAAGAGAAACAATAAATTCATGCCAATGGAAATGATCATTCCTCATTTTCTAAATAGCCTACCGTTTCTGTGTGGGCTATGGCTGTAAAAAAAGGGATAAAATATAAAAGTGTGGGTGAAATTACTGCCTCTGGCATGTGAGAACAAGAGTGGGGTCTGTTTGTGGAGCCAGCTAATTGAGCTTTAAGGAGTAAGACTAGACATAGATTGGAACTTTGACAGAGTATATTGTAGCCCGTCTTCCAGATGGAAGGGTATTAACAAAAGAGCAGTCTCTTTCCTTAGTTAAGGTAATGGAGTGGAAAGAAGCTGGTGACTAAAGCAGATGAGCAGTGGCATGTAGAAAGGCCTTTGGGGGGGTTTCAGGGAATCAACAGGGGAGGGAGAGTAAGGTGAGGACTTCAGCTTTCGAATGGCAAAAGAAGGGAAGATAAAAAGCCCTAGTTTGCTCTGTCAGATTCATTAGCAGAGAGCTCATGTCTGAGGAACACACAATGAAATGCATTGTGGTTCATTTTAGACAATTCTACAGTGAAGAAAGTAACTGAACATCTGAGAGGGAAATAGAAGACTTTTGTTCATTAGATAAAAGAACTTTTCCTTTTGTTTCATTGTGCTGTTAGTTTCAATCCCAAGGAGAAGCTGCCAGTTACATATGATATGACGCTTAGGAGGATAAAGTTGCATTGGTGAGTAAATGCTAATCAAGACTATTCTGCACTAGAATTACCTTTAGAAATAATCACTGCCTCAGCAAAACCTGAACAGAACCTTGCACACAAGGTCCTGCTTCAAGTTTCACCCTCTACATGCTCACACTAAGTGGTCAATGCAAAGCACCTCAGTATTTATTAAAATGAGCCAGATGATCAATGTTCATGAGTAATACAGGGAAAGACAGAAAAAGCACAGTCTTATAGAGTGTTTGAAAGGCAGGAGACAGCAGCGGGAGACAGATCCTTAACCCTTTTGAATGAGGTGAAACTGTCGGGAATGTTGCAATGAATATTCCTTCTTTATAGGATCTTGTCAGTTTGCTTTCATATATAGGGACCATATTTTTGGTTAGGTAATTTTAATTATGGAATGGTTCAATAGTTTAGATACTTTTAGACAACAGTTGTCTAAAAGTTTTGTTGTTTAAAGTGTAATGTCAGTGTGCGCAATGGCTACACAATATCTGATCATACTTAACTACTTAACATGCAACATATGAGATATTATGTGTAATGTCTCATCAGGAAAATGGCAGTGTTAGAATTGTGATGCTGTTGAAGAAAAGTGAGGCTACTGGGGAAGCTCAGGTGAGGTTTTTAATTAGTTTACTGAAATATGTATTAACCTGTTATTACTTTTTAAATAAATTAAACAATTTTATTACGGAAATAGCAGGTCAGGGAAGACAGGAGAGCCAAGTGGAGCTTCAGGGTGTGAAGATATAAAAAATTATATTAAATATAATAGAAACAGGAGAACAGATGAGGATTGATGCCAGATTGATTTTTTCCTATCTTTTCAATGCTTTTCTATTATTAAAAACACAATTTATAAGGCTAATGGTTAGATTATGATGAAGTTATCAGCTGCAGTAGAACCAGGGACACCGCCAGGATTCTTGGGCCCCATGACAAAAAATTAAATTGGGCCCCCCTTTCACAGCTGCTGTTACAATTTCTTCAGTCTGACACATCAAAAGCTTCACAATTGTGCACGCACGCACACATACGCACGCACGCACACACACGTGCATGCACAAAAGCCACTCTCACTATTCTCTTTACTTCACTAGGAAACTGCGAGAAAGCAGGTGTTCATACAACTTTTAATGGGAACCTTTTCTGTTCCAGTGGGCAAACTCCACCTACACTGAGTGGTGGAGTTTGATGCCAGGTTGATTTTTTCCTATCTTTTCAATAGGAAAACATAAGGGGGGAAACATAAATACTGTACCTCAGAAATGAACATAACAGGAGGGCTAAGATTAAAACAATCCTTTTACAAACAGGGGGACAAAGGTGAAAAACTTCTAGCTTGGCAAATAAAACAGCTTGAAGTACCAATCTCAATCAAATCAATTGCAAGACAGGATAAAACTTTAATAGATCCAAGGCATATTAATAATGCTTTTAAAGATATCAGAAATTTTAGGATACACAAGGAAATGTTGGCCAAATGGAATTAAATACGTTTTTGAATAGGCTACATATCCCTGTCATTGCAGATGATTATAAATTTGATTTAAATATATAAATAAATAAATAATTAGCACAGGTCATTGATGGAATGAGATCTGGTAAGCAAACAGGACCATCAACATTTGTAAAAAATTTAAGGATAAATTGTTGTCACCCCTTCTTGATATGTTTATGGAGTCATTTATAAAAGGCAGCCTGCCTCCCTCCCTGAATCAGGGTCTAATTATTCTGCTGCCAGAACCAGGTAACCCCCCTAATAAGTCTGAAAAGCTGAGACCTATTAGTCTACTCAACTCTGATCTCAAAATCATCTGTAAACTATTGGCAAAACAGCTGCAAAGAATTCTACCAGGCATAATATCCTCCTGAGACCCAGCCTATAGACTTGTGTCCTTTATAGTGGACATTTATCTTTTGTTCTTACTTTGAGTTACCCTATCCAGCCCTACAGTACCCTTTTGAGGACATCCTGGGCTTTCCAGGGATGTATCATACCAGGAAGTCCCTTTTTTCCTAATTAAAAATGGTTGGGCTAAGAGCAAGCACATTTTATGGAAAGAGGAGAGGTAAGTCAAGTCTTTAACATTCTTTTCAGTTTTTGCCATATAAATATTGATATTCTTGTTAATTACCATATCAATAACAATATTTTGACCACTGAAAACAATTTAATGATTTATTTTTAGAAATACCATACCTTTTATGAATGCCAATTGTAATGGACATCAGGACCATATCAGCATATTAATAACTTCACATTGTTGTAGGAAAAAGAAGTGAAGCAGAAAGGATTATATACAAGACAGTAGAGGGAGATTCAAGTCTGGAGCTGTCAGATTAAGATGAGGATGAGTATCACCCTATCCCTAACCCTAGAGTCCCAGTTGACGGCGTTTCAACTAAAAACCTAGAGGTTGGAGTCCTTATCAAACGGTATTTTTGACTAAAGTCCCAGAGGGTTAGAGCACCAGTTAAACAGCATTTAACTGAAGTCCTAAAAGGGGTGCGGGTTTTAATGTTTTTATCTTTTTTAATCTTTTTCAAAATGTCTCTCTTTCTCACTGTTTATTCAATGTCACATGCTGTTTTTATTTTAATTATGTAAAGCACTTTGAAATGCCTTGCTGCTGAAATGTGCTATACAAATAAAATTTGATTGATTGATTGATTGATTGATTGATTGAAAAAGGTGCATTTAATGTTAAAGTTACTTTCCCTCAATGGAATATATAGTAGTCAGTCCCAGTGACTGTTTCACTCACGGTTTAGCCAATGTGCTTCCTGGGTAAAAACGTGGCCCGACACCCCCCAGCCCCCCGCTCAACAGTTTTCATCAGCAGCACAAACCCGGGCCCGAAGCCGACTTGTTCCGCTAGTGTCTGGGCTAAAAAAAATAAAAAATCCCAAAATCATTGACAACTACAAATTTAGAAACGAACTCAAAATTGTCAATGATTTTGATGTAACTGAAGAGACAAAGAAGTCAGACATTCTTTGGAGAATCAGACCATTGCTTGACCGTATGAGGCAAGGTTGTCTTAGCCTTCCACGATACACCAAGGCTGATGTATCTTGGTGTATCAATGCTCATCATTTGCATTGATGAGCAAATGATCCCTTTCACAGTCCACTGTCCCATCAGACAGTATGTTCCTGGCAAACCAAACCCTACAGGTCTCAAGATATTTGTCCTTGCCTCTCCAAATGGTTTGGTACTGGATTTTGAGGTGTATCAAGGAAAGAGCACATTCAGGGGCAAAAGACTGGGAGTTGGAGCTTCAGCAGTCTTGTGACTTGTTCAATCTCTTTCCCCAGGAACTTTTGTATTCTGTGATTGATACTTCACAATTGACCGAATGGATGTATTGCTCTCAAAGGGTCTTCCATCAACTGGAAGCATTATGAAGAACAGAGTGCCAAAGCCATGCAATATACCAGAAGATAGGCAACTGAGAAAAGGAGGGAGAGGGACATCAGTTACAGTGGTGTGAAGAGAGCCTGAGCTGGCTGTCACAAAGCTTGATTTGATTCTAGAGATGTGCCGATCAGGTTTTTTCCTCCCGATACCGATACCGATCACCCATGAGGGCCGATCACCGATACCGATCACCGATACTGATCACATAATTTTTTTTTTTTTTTATCATAAACACTACCGGTTACATTATGTGGAAAAAGGAACCATGAATTTACCTTAATTTAGACAAAAACTTGTTTTTAATAACTTTTTTCAAGAAGAAAACTAAACAAAACAGGCATTGTGCAAATTGTACTGTTATTGATAATACTATCTTTAACAGACTGATAACATATGAAGGCTCTGAAGAGGTTAAATAATGCAAAGAGCCAAAATAAAACCTCTCAACATTGCCAAAAAAATTCAAGTATAAAACTTAACATTCAAATGCAAAAACAGGTTCCATTACAATAAACAATCCAGAGTTACTGGCGGCTAGCTGATTACTGCTAGTTCTGAGTGGCTGTTTCTGACTGAGAGGAGTAATTATGCAGATCAGGGAGGAGATCGATTATTTTTTTAGAGATTATCTGTCTCATGTTAGGACAGCGAAAGTTTTAATACGTATGTAAAATGTATTTTTTTAGGTTAGATGCTGCAGCTTTAAGCAGGTTTGGTGTGAGAGTCACTACCAGGTGGAGCAGAAGCGAAGCTCCGTCTGTGAAATATTACTACCTGTAGCGTAGCAGCGGTTCAACAGCGAGAGCAGAACCAGAGTCTTACATCGCAGCTCGAAGACTTAAATAATTTTGCGGGTTATTTGTTTAGCTTTCTGACCGTCATGCTAATCCGGGTGAGTGTTTGTAGCTGTGCGCTGCTTCACCTGCTATCTGATCCTCCGTATGTCTTTTTTACTGCAGTGAGCCTCGATGTAGCCAAACTCCGTCAAGTATCTCATTGTTTTTATGTCGTATTAGCTTCGTTGTGTTGATGCATTTTGACCTGCTTCAATTTTCCGCTGCAACACGCAAACTTCCCCATTCACTCAGTGCGTTATAGTTCCACATCGCTTAGGATTTGTTGCTGCGCGTTTGCGCAGAGTGAAGGAAAGAGGAGACCAGCTGCACAGGCAGGCTGGGAAATGAGATGATCGGTATCGGCAACAAGAGCCAATGATCGCCGATCACCGGTCATGCACTTTTTCACGAAAATCGGCCCGATTATGATCGGTGACCGATCGATCGGCACACCTCTACTTGATTCATTAGTCACTAATTTGTACATTTTCACATTCTTTAAATTCTGGCTTAGTTTAGACTGAAATTGTCCTGTTGTCTACTACAATGGACATACTGTGAAATTTAAACCAGTTTTGTATGGGCTTATAAGAGTTGCCTTTAGAGGAAGCGAGTTGTTATAATGTTGCTCCGGCAAGAGCTTGCTTGTTCTGAGCCATGCATGGCCAAAGCCATAAAACCCATTCACCCCCTCAGACCCGCAGTGGTACAAGAGTGCCCCTACTGGTAAGAAGTTGTATGTACACACAATATATATCAATATATGAGGGAAGAAAAGAAAAGAAAAAAGACAGAATTGAAGACTAATTAAAAAAATAGCGGTGTATTTATTTATTTTACTGTTTCTCAACTCACGCCCACGTGAAGTTATTACAGTAAGCATGGCTGGGTATTTCAGGAAGAAGCGAACGCGTTTCTCATGCAGCAGTTTCTTACATTCATCATACTTTTTGCACTTGTCGCTGAGAAGCTTGGAGTAGTCCAGAAACACCACAATGCAACGCCTTCTCCAGATCAAGTTTCCCATTTCGTGTACTGCCTTTGCGATGCGTTCACATTCTTGAAATCTCTCTAATGTGCAATGATAAGTCTAGGACGGGAGCGCTGGTTACCCTGATCTGGAGACAATGGACCCAGTGTAGGTGCCCTCTCTAGCTAGCCCGCGCCCCTAGCTAGCCCTTAGCTAGGGGCGCGGTCCTTTCCGGCGCTCAGCTCCTCCTGTCGCTAGCCAACCGATCCCAGCAGCAGAACCCTCCGTGGCCACGGCCGAATCTCGGCAGCGACCCAGTCGCTCCTACTCCAACACCCAGTCGTCCGTTCCTCGATGGCGACCAGTTGGATGAGTCTCAGCGGCAACCAGTCCTCTAGTCCTCCAGTCCTCCAATCCGCCGCGTTGCTGCCCCTGCACCTGTGATCTGTCCGGCTCCGTTTCTGCCTTCAACTGCACAGCTACCTCTTTATTACTGGCTTCCCGGCTGCACGCTGCTTAGCTAATGGAGAACGCCTGTGCTGCTGCAGTGGGAGTCTCCGGGTATGAGTGGTAACGTCACCTCAAAAGCAAAACACAAAATCAGAAAAACATGCGACACAACAAACCAAAAAAATAACCATAAATAAATCTAATAGGAAAAATAAATAACTTGAAAATATAACAAGGAAAGCAACAATGTAAAAAACATGAAATAAACTCAAAAAAGGAAAACGAGGCCACATCACTGCACAATGTTGAGGAGTGTCGTTAGAGTTGCTTTCAGAAATGCCACCATGTCATCCTTCACAGAATTCAGCAAAACCCAGAAAAAGCAAATCATTGTCACGCTCTCTGTTTTCCATGTCAACTATCTTTTGTCTCAGTATTTCAAATTCGGCGCAAGAAGCCATGGGGTTTCTCTCTTGCTTCTCTTGTGCGTCTTCTGAAAAACACAGTCGGTCCTCCACTTCAGCAATCCGGCTAACAATGTTGGCAATTCTCCTCTCTGTTACATTTGTTGTCTTTTGTATCTCTTCAAGTTTCTTGTCGTGATTTTCAGACTTCTCCACAAGAACAGCCGAAAGCTTAGCCAGTTCCTTCGCCAGACACACCTGAAGTCATCACATTTGTAGTATCAGAAGCTGAGGCCTGGTTAGCCTGATCCTGAGAGAGGTCAGCTGGATTAGGAGTAGCAACCTTGCCACTTTTACTTCCTCCTCCAGCAAAGCTGGGCTTAATTGAGTTTCTGGTCATCTTTGACATCTTACCACTAGCACAGAGATATCTACCAATATTTCCCAGGTGAAAAAAGTATACTTTAGTATAATTCAAACATACTTACATTTGTGAAAGTACACTTTAAATATACTAAGTATTAAGTGTACTACCTATAAATATATCTGAAGTATACTAAAAGTATGCTTGTACCAATTTTGAAATTAGAACTTTAAACACACTTAAACATAATTATACCAAAATACACTTTTAATATATTAAATAAAATATACTTTAAGTAAACAAAAATATATATTTTCCCAAGTGTAAATATACACTTGCTCAAGTATATTTAAATATATATTTAAAATATATTTTGTGTATATTTTAAAATATATGCTCAAAATAGATTTTTTAAAAATTCACTAAACACTACTTTCAATTATTAATTTCATTATGTTTTAAATTACATCTTAGTGTAAATTTTAGGCTAAATTTGTTATAAAAGTATTACCGATTAAACTTTAAAAATTATGTAGTAATATTACTACATACATACATACATACATGCTCTACATGTTTTTTTAAATCATCCAGTTCTTCCTTGGAAAGGGTTAGGGAAAGCATTCAGATGCATATAAAAAAATCTTCTAAAATATCAGTAAGCTCAGCAGGTGAGGTCAATATTTCTTTAATTTCTCCAAACAATATTCCTATTATTTTCTTGCCATTTAAGCATCACTCCCAAAAGTCTATGTGGTTTCCACCTTAGTATTTATGTTCAGTCACATGCATCAGGAAATCTACTCTGTTTAACTGATCCTTTAATTCACATTGTGTAAGCTTAAATTCAAGTTCTGTTTTGAATTTCCAAAATTCAATGCATTCACTAGTATTTGACACTGATTTTAACCGTTACTTTATTTTACAGTTACTCTTTTATAATGGGAGCTAAAACAAATGGCACCTAAATAACAGCTCAAACAAACACAGGATTAGGGAGACTTCCAAATTTAATAAAGTACCCTAACTTAGGTATTAAATGTTCAATAAATGCCTTATGTAATAGTTTAATGTTGAACCTCCATCTGTTAATTTTAGTATGTTCCTGAGGAAATTTGATTTTATTAATAATAGGCTTGTGGTCTGGTAGGCTCTTTGAGAATTCTAACTGAAAACTGAACCAATTTAGACAGAGAAGACATAGTCTATTTTTGATGTCCTTTTATGGGATGCTAAATAGAAAGTCAGTTCTTTAGCAGTCAAATGTAATACTCTCTAAACTTCTCAGATTTCTTGTACAACTCACAGCTTTTGAAAACGTTCAGTGGGAATGAGTGTTGCCAATATAAAATTTTCTCTCTACAGGAAGTCTACTCTCATGCTAAAGTGGATTCTCCTTTGGACCTGTCAACCACCTCTCTTCCTTCACGATGTATCAGCTGTCAATCTGCGGCAGTTCATTGGATGTGCAGTTCGGGAATTCACCTTCCTTGCCAAGAAGCCTGGTTGTGGTGGTTTGCTCATCACTACTGATGCCTGCTGGGGGCGCTGTGAGACATGGGAGGTGAGAAGCACAAAAACAAGATAATCTTTCTTAGAGTGAAACCACACAGTTAATGTGGGACTTTTTTAGGATGTGATGAAAGCAAACTTAAGTGAGAAAGATATTCAGCCTCCTGTTTGTTTTAACTGTACAGATCTTTCATTAAAACCCCCTGGAATATAGCAACATGAATTAAGTTCATATTATTTCTGATACTGTCACAAAGTGCAATGTGCAGGTGGTGAGAGAAGCACCATAGACCCAGGTTGTTGAGTGAAAATGATGATTTTAATAAAGAATGTCCACAAAAGTTCCAAGTCCAGGCAGCACAGTTGAGTGAAAGGCTGAAGCTCGATAACTGGTAGCAACTGGTAAACAGGGAACACGTTATTGAAGACAAGACGGTAAATGAGATGCTTACCGAGACGAGGATCCGACAAAGACACACACAGAGACACAGATGACATGAACTCTTTTGTTGTCTTGTGGGTCAAAAGTGACCCAGTAGCATGTTTAGCTGTAGAAAAAAATACCCTAAACTATCTTTTGCTGACTTGAAATTTTATGATTTTTCCTAAATGAACTGCATCAGTACAAAAAGTGACACTTTGTTTTTGTTTATATTTCCATGTGAGCTTTTCACCACTAGGGTTCAAGGACTGTCTTATGGGTCATTTTGGACCTGTGGATTATAAAACCATTTAAACACCAAAAAAAAGTTCAACACACACACAAACTTTCTCTAAAACATACACACACATTTCGGCCTCTTGTATCTGTGATCTTGTTCTTTCGGTCATGACCCAAAGCTCATGACCATAGATAAGGGTGGGAACGTAGATCGACTGGTAAATCGAGAGCTTGGCTTTTGACTCGGCTTTCTCTTCACCACGACAGACTGGTACAGTGCCCACTTCCCGGCAGACGCTGCACCAATCCGCCTGTCGATCTCCCAGACAAAGCGCAGCCCTTTGTCTGGGCTATGATGATAAATCATACCCCTATGTTTTATCATCATAGGGGTGTGATGATAAATAATGTTGGATTCAGTGTTCCCTCCCTTGGACGCGGGTCACTGGGGCCCCACTCTGGAGCCAGGCCTGGAGGTGGGGTACAATGGCGAGCGCCTGGTGGCCGGGCTTTTACCCATGGAGCCTGGCCGGGCTCAGCCCGAAGAGGAGACGTGGGTCCCCATTCCACCACCTGTTGGAGGGTCCAAAGAGGTCGGGTGCAATGTGTGATGGGTGGCAGCCGAGAGAAGGGACACTGGCGGCCTGATCCTCGGCTGCAGAAGCTGGCTCTTGGGATGTGGAAGTTGAACATCTTATGTTGATCAAATTCTTGGGCTAAAGATGTTTAACGTAGGAGCGTCGTTCATATGGTGAAGAACATCTTCAAGTTAAAGATTTTCTTGAATATCTTGTGTTGAACATTTTGTGTTCAATGTGGGATGTTCTTCAGTGAATGTTCAACATAGGTTAGGAAGGATAGGATGATCTTTGTCTTATGTTGAAGATGTTTATCATGAAAGCATTTTTATAAGATGAAGAACATCTCCATCTCATGAGGTTGTTCTTCATCTTAAGTTCAACCTGGGGTGAACTTAAGATGAAGATCATCATATCACCAAGGATATGATGATCTTCAACTTATGTTGAAGATCTTTAACATAAAAACACCTTATAAGTTCAACACCTTATGCTGAACAGAAGACATTCATCTTGTGTTGAGGATGTTCAGCATAAGAACATCTTCATGAGATGAACATCGTCTCATGAATATGTTCTTATGTTCATTACCTTATGTTGAGCAGAAGATGTTCTTCATCTTTTGTTGAATATTTCATATAATTATGAGACACAACACAATAACTGATGTTAAATTGTTCCCAAAATGAAGCTACATTTTTTGTGTTATGAGGTATTTTTTATAATTCACTTCCTAAAAAAATATAAAGGAATGAACTGTTTACAAAAAAGTTCCAAATTATTGACTTTTTTACCTTTTCAGTATAATTCATTCAGAAGTAATAACTTCACATTTATATAATTACTAGAGATGTGCCGATCAGGTTTTTTCCTGCCGATACCGATACCGATCACCCATGATGGCCGATACACCGATACCGATCACCGATACCGATCACATAATTATTATTTATTTATTTTTATCATAAACACTACCGGTTACATTATGTGGAAAAAGGAACCATGAATTCACCTTAATTTAGACAAAAACTTGTTTTTAATAACTTTTTCCAAGAAGAAAACTAAACAAAACAGGCATTGTGCAAATTGTACTGCTATTGGTAGTGCTATCTTTAACAGACTGAAAACATATGAAGACATAAAACCTCTCAACATTGCCAAAAAGTTCAAGTATAAAACTTAACATTCAAAGGCAAATACAGGATCCATTACAATAAACAATCCAGAGTTACTGGATGAAAACTTCCTGTTAGCATGGCGGCTAGCTGATTAGTGCTAGCTCTGATTGGCTGTTTCTGACTGAGCGGAGTAATTATGCAGGACAGGGAGGAGATCGATTATTTTTTCAGAGATTATTTGCCTCATGTTAGGACAGCGAAAGTTTTAATACGTATGTAAAATTTATTTTTTTAAGTTAGATGCTGCAGTTTTAAGCAGGTTCGGTGTGAGAGTCACTACCAGGTGGAGCAGAAGTGGCGCTCCGTCTGTGAAATATTGCTATCTGTAGCGTAGCAGCGGTTCAACAGGAGAGCAGAACCAGCATCTTACACCGCAGCACAAAGACAAATAATTTTGCGGGTTATTGGTTTAGTTTTCTGACCGTCATGCTAATCCGGGTGAGTGTTTTAGCTGTGCGCTGCTTTACCTGCTATCTGATCCTCCGTATGTCTTTTTTTACTGCAGTGAGCCTCGATGTAGCCAAACTCCGTCAAGTATGGCGTTGTTTTTATGTCGTATTAGCTTCGTTGTGTTGATGCATTTTGACGTGCTTCAATTTTCCGCAGCAACACGCAGCAAACTTCCCCATTCACTCAGTGCGTTATAGTTGCACATCGCTTAAGATTTGTTGTTGCGCGTTTGCGCAGAGTGAAGGAAAGAGGAGACCAGCTGCACAGGCAGGCTGCGAAATGAGAAGTAGGTGATCGGTATCGGTAAAAGAGACAATGATCGCCGATCACCGATCATGCACTTTTTCACGAAAATCGGCCCGATTATGATCGGTGACCGATCGATCGGCACACCTCTAATAATTACAATAATAAACCTTAACTGTGTAAAGGAAAACTGCTACATTTGGTTTGTGTTAAAAAAAATACTGTTGATCGTCTTGTATAACAGAAATACATGATAAAAAAATATTAAATTGAGTTGAATTGATCAATAATATATTGTTTCATCATGCCAAATAGATTTTGGATTCAAAATTCTATTAATTTGCTTCATTTTGGGGCTTTTGTTAGGGCGGGTTATTTTTGACCCATAGGACAAGGGGAGTAAGCAGAATGCTAAGACAACAAGAGGGTTAAATACACAGAGGGAACAAGACACACCTGGGAACAATCAAGAGGAGGACAGGACAACACAGAGACTCACCAGACACAGAAACCTGAAATAAACACACAGAAAAACTCAAATTCTCACAGATACAATCACCCAGGAATAATTTGAGATTGTTTTGGTCAATTATGCAATGTATGCTAGGGGTTGAACGACTTCATATTTTATAAGGTCAACTACAACATGATTAAAGTTGAGTTGAAGTTGCGGTGACGTCATAGTGATGTAAGCGCAAAAATACTTCACAGCAACTTAGAGGCTGTATCAGCTATATTCACGGCAAATATTGATTAAAAAAACCACTTTTACTAAGTGTATTTTGCAGAATTAAAAGAAAGAGAAATGGAACATTATCACAGACTTCTTTGTCAGTAGTAGATCATTCACACACCTGCTATAAACGTATTGCATCTCTGGCAGTGCTGTTTACATTATATACATGTATAATATAGGTTACATTTACTGGGCAACCAGTTGATTTCTGGGTGCCGATTTCCTTAAATTTGGGGGATCGTGATCTGCTGATACTTACATGTGAAGTCCATCTTATCCCCTAATCTTATTTTTAACCAGCAAAGGTTTAAAGATCTGCCTCTTGTCATGTTTAGTTCCAGTCTTTGAACCCACATGCAAGAACACGATCAGGAGATGCGGATTTCCAAACAACAATATGGTTTATTGTAAAGGGGAAGGGGAAAGGGAGAGAGTGTGGAGCAGGAATCAGGATTGGAACCAACAGAACAGCCACTGTAGATGAGAGATAGAGGTAAGGCTCTGATAAACAGGGACTTATCTTACGGCGGAGGCTTACTTTAGAGCTGAGTGAGTGACTTATTGGAGCAGATGGGAATCCGGAGGCGGCAAGGAGAACCAAGGACCGTGGGAGGACGGACAGGTAAGATGGCTGTGTGGAGGGCGAGCTGACGGCCGACAACAAGCCGATGACTGAGAAGCCGGAAGGCTTCGGGCACAGACTGGTACGTACGGCTGCGTCACGAAGGAATCCACAGAGAACAAAGGACCAGGAAGGGAGTGCTCGAGGAAGGCAACTGAATGGTAATACCAATGGCATTGTGAGGAAGCAGACAGGGGGTTCACAGGAGTAGCATAAACTCCGGTCTTTAGTACCGCTGGAGAACCACAGGCAAAACCTGACAAGGAGAACAAACACAGACAGAGTTACTTCGGGAGTTTACTCAGAGTCCCTCTCACTGGAATGTTTGTTTACCAGGTAAAACACACACTCAGCCAACGATGTGTCAGCTCGCCGCTTCTTAAATATCCACAGTATCAGTCCTCTTAATGCACCACAGGTGTGTCTCCAGGTTCTCCAGGGGCTCTGCTCACAGGCGGCATCTGGTGGGGGAATATGGAAGCAGCAGGCTTCCCAAAACAAAGAAAACAAACCAAAACGAAAACAAAACAGAATCGAACCTGACACCTCTGTTCTTTTCTGCTCTGCAATGAGAGGTTTGACAGACCGGCCCACCAGGTCAGGTCTGAACGTTTACAGTTAACAATATTCACCCCTCTCTTGCTAACTCAATGACTTTCTTGCTATATTTAGCAACATTTCAAACAAAAAAAAAAATCATATCAGCCAAAATCAAAATCGGCAGCTCAGGCTTTTTAAAGATCGGTAACTGAGGATCGTCCAGAAAACTACAATCGGTGCACCACATATGCACATATTCATGGCATTATATGATTAAATAAAATTCTCTTAAACGTTACTTCAATAGCCAAAAATGTTATTTATATCAGGTGAGTCTTTCTCCCCTGAGAATGTGGACCTGTCCCGGATTGATTCTGAGCCTTCAAATGATTTTAACAGAAGTTTCACATAACTTCGCAGTTGATGTAAAAAATAATGTTTGTTTTAGCCACAACATGATTATGCTCAGCAGCAAACAAAATATCCCCAAATACAACATAGAGTAGCTCATTGATGTAGCAGCCTGACATAAAAACATTTTGCTAGACAATATCAAACATTGAGAAGTTTTAATTATTGTTATCTAACATTATCAAACACGACGTTTTGAAGCCAAAAATACCTCAGAAATATACAGAGCCAAGCAGGAGGATCAACTCATTTAAAGTTTAAACTCAGTTTCAAACAAACACAAAGACCCTAGCATAAATGTTTGGCTGTTGAACTGGACCATTCAAGCTTATTTTCTATTAGCAGCTTTATAAATCTTTCATATTTCCAAGGCACATTAAAACAAACCTTTATCTTGGCTTTTGTCTATTCTTCCTCCGTCTTTTCTCCCTCCCTGAAGGATAAGTCCTTTTTTGAGACATTGTTTTGCGAACTTAACTTTTGACCGGAGCTTTTGAGGTTTGGATGCTCTGCTCATTGCATGGCAGCTTATGTTACCGGCGAAGCGTGCGGTACCTACCGCGGCCACCAGGGGCCCCAAGAGCAATTTACTTTTTTTTAATCCTTTAAATAATGATTTCTACATGCATTATCAGATACTTTTTTAAAAACAAATCTCTTCATAGTGAAATTGTGTTTTTGATATTATAATGACAGAAATTACTTTAAAAAAATAATCAGCTCCACTGAGGGGCCCCTTAGTGGCCTTGGGGCCCTAAGCAGTTGCTTAGTTTTCTTATGCTTTGGGTTGGCCCTGCTGGCTGGCCCTGTGATGCTTTTAGAAAATCACAAACCAAACTTATTATGAAGGGATCCCATTTGGTTACAGTTGAATAATAGCTGCCACCTGCTGCTCCTCCTTCGAAACTGCCATCGTCTACATGCAGACGATGGCAGAGATGGCCTCTATCAGATCCTCAGAATGAAGTTTGAACTTTGTTTCCAGATGTTGTTAATTAGTATTTTTATAAGAGCGTAAAGCTGCCAGGTTAAAAGCTTCAATACACAAGGTGATGGTGATCAGTTGGATTGATAAAATAGCCCGACATCATGCTGCGTAGTTTTTCTTCTTTTAAGAATTTTTTTGGCACTAGTTTATTTGACAGCAATCCGTCAGGAAGGTGGCAGGGAGAGAGGAGTGGGGCAGAGAAGCATGGACCCAGCAAAACGAGGACAGGAGTCTGGCTCCTGACTCCCCAGTTTACACTCTTTATATATGGGGCGCCGGGCTAACCACTGTGCCACGTAACGTTCCTGTTCCAGTAGCCTTTGCTGAAATTTTCAGCTTCTCTTTCGTAAATTATTTACATTTTTATGTAACTGTAACCCTTGGCTGTGAGAGTCGAGTCCTCGTTGTTCCCTGGACTCTGCGTTGTGTACTCTTTAAGGTTTTCGTCGGAAGGAAACAAGACTCTGACACACACTGCGGTTTGGGATCGTGGTTGTGACCGTTTATTCGGACCACCTGACAGCGATGCGGCTTCGCCCTTTAGAATGCAGAGCAGAAACTGCTTGTCAACTTTCATTAACGCAGTTATTTTTACTTTTTTTTTTTTTTGATTTACAGATGCAGAATATATATATAAAAAAAGAAGAAAAGAAGACAAAATGATACAAAACTAACTAGCTGAACATTAAAAGTAACATTTTGTTACATTGAGGAGCTGGCGGTCAGTGTTGCCTACCTTTAGAATGCAGAGCAGAAACTGGCCGTTGTATTACCAGCGCACACTAACGAATGCCAAGTACGGTGTCCTTCAGAGGACATACTCCACAAAGCTCCACAACATAAAGAGCAAATCCAACACTGACATGCGCCGACACATTCAAGCACTTCCCTACATAACCATGATTGGACCATGATTGGACTCATTATTGGACTACCTAATGAACTCACCTAGTTCACTTTCTTTTATTTTCTTGGAAAAAAGTCTGTTTTGACACATGATTACAACTAGTCCACTGGCCCAGTATAAAAAGTCATTGCAGCATAAAGAATCGACTAGTCAACTAGTTGGGGTAATCACTACACAAGCTTTTAATTGTATCAAATTCTAACTGTTTGCAGCTTTAGTTATTTTTAATGAGTTCTACTGCTCCTGCTGATATCATCATTATTATTATTAATAATAAAACTATTCTGGGTCCCCAGAACCAAACATGAAGCAGCATTCAGCTTCAATGCACCAAAAATGTGTAACAAACTTCCAGAATATTGCACAACTGCTGAAACACTGTCTTTAAATCTAGATTAAAAATCCACCTGTTTAGAGTTGCATTTGAAACATCCTGGATTCATAATTTAATGATGGCACTTGAGTACATGTAATGTTTCAATTGTTCATTGTGTGTGGATGACTGTGTTTTTTTTTTGTTTTTGTGATGTAAATCACTTTTTTTGCCTTGTTTGCCTTGTTTCTGAAATGTGCTATACAAATAAAATTTGTCTGATTGATCGATTGATATTCATCAAAATTATTTTCTGTCTTCTACTTCCAGAAGCCAGTGCTGGAGTCCCCTTTCATAGAGTCTTACCAGCGAGTTTGTACCTACAACATGACACGTATGGTCAGTGTGAAACTACCCAACTGCAAGCCCAACATTGACCCAATATACACCTATCCTGTGGCCCTACGATGTGCCTGTGGGTTCTGTCTGACAAGCACCACTGAATGTATAACATCTGTCTGAAAATTTGGTGCAATGCAGATCAGTTCTTATATTAAATTTTATTTCAGTGTTCTTTTTTCAGATGACCTGAATTAAACATATAACCAACTTTTTTATTTGTAACAAAAAGTACAATTATCCAAGTACATATTAAATGACTCATGATTGGAATAGCTTGCTTTACTCAAAGCAAATGTATACATTTACTGAAGTTCAGACTATTAAAATAAGGAAGTAATTTGACCTTTTGAGAGGTTTCAAAGGTGGTAGGGTGATGGAGCTCTTCAAAAAAGTTAATGGTGACAGAATAATTGACACTGGACATTCAATAGTTCACTGTTCTACTAAAAAGGAACCAAACAGACATGGGCAAACAGACTCACTATTTGGGCCATTTTAGACTTTAGACAACATCAATACTTTATATTAGAAACCACCACTATATGCTGTTGGGCCAGCCAAGAAGATTTTAACTAAGGTGAGTAAATAGATGGCATAAGAACAATTAATCACAAAATGTACTGCATTTTCCACTTTCAGTTTAGCAGAAAGAGGAGTTTTGCTGTGTGAGTATAAAGAGTACAAAGGTTAGCTGCTGAAGCATCTCGTCATTTGAGCAGGTGACATTAGGAGGTAGTGTGCAAACTTCCCCTTTACTTCGCTGGTGAAGGGACAACTGCATCTTACCAGAAGCCCTGGATCCAAAATATACGTACAGTCAACTGTCCTGATATCCAGTGTCAATATTCTCTCCAAATAGAAAGGCCTTGACCCTGACTTATTCATAATTGTTTTGAAGACATTTTTTAAATATAAATTCCCCAAAAGAGCTATTGTCTCTGATACTGACAAAGTTGTTGACACAGTCCCAAGCTTGCTCCAGTCTAGAGCAGAGAAGTGAAGTGCTGCTTCACCTAAACTTAGCTAACATCTACCCTAGAACAGAAATGAGTCTGGAGCTGAGAGAATGTCGCACGTTATGAGGTAATGTGTGCCAGTTGCACACACACATGCTGCCTGCTTACCAGATGGTCCCCCATACAAAAAGCAGACACAAAGCTAAGAGAAGAGGCCAACAATGCAAACACCTTCCCACTATCCACTCCGTTCCTTCTCCTCCCCTTTGATCTCTGTCACACAAAACTCACTGTCCACTAGAGATTTCCCTGGTTCTTAAGAACTGTTCAAGTAAGATTTTTGTTGGAGGAGACATGAGTTGGCTGAGAATAAATCACTTGAATATTGTTTGATAGTCTATTTCATCAAGGTTTGTTGGGTTTTGCAGGATTTTAAGATTTAAAACTGGCTGGATACAAACAGGGAACAGTGTGTTTTAAGAGTTTATTGATTGATGGTCTTTTTAATCTTGGAATGTGAGCTTACTTTTTTTTAACTGTGATTTTATTTGTTGTTTCCCACTAAGCTATATAAAATAGTCCTAAAAAACTTGCTGTCTATTTTCTGAAAAGCTAAATTAGCTTTCCTGTCTTTGTCAAGTCAAGTCGTCAAGTCAAGTAAAGTCAAAGTTTATTTATATAGCACATTTACAACAATCTCAGCTGACCAATGTGCTTCACAACAAACACATCACAGGTGGATAAATGATAAAATAGAAAATAAAATTACATTTATTAAAATAATAAAACAAATATAAAATTGACAAAAATACCACAAGCTAATAGTATGAATAATAACCAAACACTTAAATTTTAGCTGCAGCAATTTTTCTTCCATTCTTTATCTTTTCTCTTTAGCAGGTGTTGAAAATAGATTAGTTTTCTGGTTGGACTTAAACTGACCTACTTACTGAGAAATCTTAACCAACAGAGGAAGACTGTTCCACAGCCTGGCTGCTACCACAGAGAAGGCTCTGTCCTCTCTGGTTTTTAGCCTAGTTGTGGGGACAGACAATAAAAGCTGGTCAGTTGATCATAGGGCTCTGGGTGTGTTTTAGGACTGCAAGAGCTAACTTATTATGTAAGAAGGGCCCAAAGAGTTTAAACACTTAAAACCACATTATGATGTCCAAGCAGGGGACTGCATTGACCAAACACCAAAATCTCAGTTTTTTTTCCTTATTTAGGTTAAAAAAATTTGCTCTTACCCTAACCCGTACATCCTGAAAACAATCCTGGAACATCTATATAGCAGACTGCTTGTCATTTGTTGTTAAAAGTAAATATTTGATTGTCACCTGTAAAACAATGAAAAGAGAATTTGTGCTTTTTTTAAAAAGGCAAAAGGAACAGGCACTAATATTGACCTCTGGGGAGCCCCATATTTCAGAGGAGAACTGTGGTGCACCTAGATTTTTGCTTGATTTACAAAAAAACTCCTCTTTGAAAGAAAGGATGTCTTTGAGCAATGGCAAACGTAGGAAACACATGAGACTCATAAATAATTAATATTATTAGTTAGTTAGTTGAAGCTTAAAAGAAATTGTCTGAAACAGCAAAATACAAGGATCTTTGTTTCCATTTAGACCACCATCTTGTGAGCGGCAACATGCTGTAAATCCACATCTGGGTATCTAAATTACTAAATTAGACTCAGTCACCATGGTGGCTTAACAATCTATTAAGAATCAAATATTATAAAGGTTATTGATAATTTTAAAAGTTTTATTAACTAATGGGATTTATTTCAGAGGAGTGAGACTGGAAAGTGGGTTATGAGTGAGGGGGAAGACATGTGGCAAAAGGTTATCGGGTCAGGACCCCAACCTGTAATCGGTTCCATACTTGAGTCCTCCTTTATCCCTGCATCACAAGAGCATCCAAGGTTATACTTTTTTAATTCAGTAAATTATTAAAAGAATCTTTACTCTAAATATGTTTTACCTCCACCTCTATTTTGCATTGTGAAATGGAGCTGAAGTGGAAGTTCAGGCTGGAAGACACTGCCTGTTCGCCCTCACCTGGCGCGTTCAATCAGGCTCTACATAAAAGGATCCACACCCAAGCCGTCAGCCGCTTCCCAGCTGCGTTCAACCCACCACCTCCCCTTCTCCACCCACATCCTTTGGCTCGCTAGGATAGCACCCTTTCCTGACCACCACCACCAGTGTCGGGCCCCGGGGGAGAGCATCCCTAATCGGATATCGGGATATTCATCGAGTTCACATCAAATCTCAGCTCAAATCAGCTGCCGGGGCCCGAGCGCTTTCTGCTAATGACAGCGCCTATCATTAAATCTTTTAATTGTTCCCCTTTTGTCTCTCTGAGTCTTTCCAGATTGAACTGGTTGTCTGAACACATATCTAAATGATGTTTTCAACTTAGTCTTAAGGTAATCTTAATTAGTGTAGAGATAATTGGCCTCATTTACAAACCTCTTCAATTTAAGCATGCATATTCATACTGGACTGTTATCTTTCTAAATGCCATACTACTGATCATTTCTTGTTTATTTTTACAAATTTTGCTGATGCTGTGTGAGGAATCCACAGAATGTTCTGGTGAAGGCAAATTTGTGTTAATCGAAAACTAGTTTTACCTAATTTCCAAATTGGTCTTAAATAAACCTGGTTTCTCAACATTCATAGTTCATGCTGCTCTGTCACCTCATTTCATCATTTTGTGGTTTCTATTTTACTTTTATTTTTTTTTTACATGTTTCCTTTTAGTAGCTTATTAGTTTTCATTATTTTTTCATTTTTGCTTTGTAGTTCAGTTGAGTGTTATTAGGTTAGTCTTTCTCTATTAAAGTATTAAGCTGAAATGTTAAATGTCATAAAAAATTGGGGGCAATGAACTTTGATTACCCATCATCCATTTCATCGACAGAATGCGTCATGGGTAATGCAGTTCAGAAAAAGAACAACAAAACGGACGGAGTTTGAACGAGGTCGGGGGACATTCTGTGTTCGTTAACAGAGCACGTGAAAAAAAATTAAGAACCTGTCAGTGTTCCATTTTAACTCGTTAATATTTTTCATTTTATTTGGATTTGTTTTTCTGCAAGAAGCAGAAAATTGCTTCTCTGCAGAACTTGGAACGAGCAGAATCTCTCACATTCTATGGAAAAAGATCACATGCTATATAAACGGTAATAATAATAATAATAATTTAAAAGCATTGTTTTTTTCCAAAACTTGAGGACCGGGAAGTTACTTTTAATTTTATTTTAAATGAAATTTAATTTATATTTAATTTTCTTCCCGTCTTTGAACTTTATTTGAGGAAACGGCTAGACATCGCAACCTACGGAAAGGTCATAGGTGAAAGAAATGAAAGATGGCGGTCTGAAAGCAACTGACTTTGAATGTCTTAAGACAGGGGTGTCAAACTCCAGTCCTCAAGGGCCGCTGTCCTGCAACTTTTAGATGTGCCTCTGCTGCACCACACCTGAAAAGAATAATCAGGTCATTACACACAAGGCTCTGGAGAACCGATCTACACAGGGAGGAGGTAATTAAGCCATTTCATCCCACTGTTTTTTACCTGTGGCACGTCTAGACACTGCAGGACAGAGGCCCTTGAGGACTGGAGTTTGACACCCCCTGTCTTAGAACTCTTAAAAGTGGTTGAAATTGTGACCAGACTGCTGGAAAAACACCACTTTTTTTGTTTTAATCTGGAAGCAAGTCTTGATTTTGTCCGCTGGCTTAAGTGAAGGACGACAAGAAAAGGAATTGAAAAAAACAGATTCTTTAACAAAAACAGCTAGTTTGAACACAAATAACAAATATATTAACTATTTACAAGAAAGAAAAAAATATGAAAAAAGAGAATAATGAAAACAAAGCAAAAAACCACACTATAAAAGATAAATTGAACTATTTACAAAAATATTAATCAAATAACTATTGAAATAATAAAACAACTATTTACAAGAAAGAAAAGGGAAAAATAAAAACAAAGCATAAAAACACACTAAAATAGATTAAAAAAACTATTTACAAAAATAACAAAAGGAACTATTTACAAAAACAAAAAACCCCAAATAGCAATAAAAAAACAACTATTTACAAAATAGAGCTGAGCTCAGCTCTACCCCCTCTTTAGGTCAATTAATAAATTATTTATTTTCTGATGGGACAGCCCGCTGTCTCTGATGTCCCGGACATAAATAAAGAGGCCCACGTTGCACAGCATCTTCCTCACTGTTGCAGAGGTGTAGCCGTGGCCAGTTAGGTACGCTCGGTAGCTGGAGGACAAAGGTCAATGTTGTCATTTGCACTTTAAATTGTTTTCCATCTACTTCGATTGATGGAAGTAGATCAATGGCGTACTTCCACAGAACGCAAAGCCGTTCTGTTAGAAGTAGGAGCGGTGTACTCACCCGCAGACCTTCTCCGGCTGGTCCAGGAACTTGAGGTCCTGGGCCCCGGAGTCGGCCGGCAGGTCTTCCAACAAATATTGGCAGAACCTGCCGGCGTGAGTCCCTGCCTGCTGGGCATTACTGGCAGCCCACTTCCTGGCGTGGGCTGCCAAGCGGGACTTCTCAAAGTCCCTGAGAACCAGCTCTGTGGGAAGAAAGAGCCGTGTTTAGATTGACGAAAATTGGAGTTCTGATTTGCAAATAGTTTTGTTTTGGCCATTTATCTGGGAAAGGGTTCCCCCGTCGACTTCCACAGACAGAGCCTTGCAAATTTTAGGAATCGTCGATAATCGAAATTGTTCCGGACGCCCAGACGACAGCGTCCAAAATTAAGCAAAAATGAGCTCGTTTGTCCATTAGCGATGGCAACTATCTCACGTAGGAAGGACTTGTCTCTGGAACGGCCAAAAACTAACCAAGTTACTACCCCGAGAGTGTACGGTGGACTCATTTGAATTTGGAGGGCCGGTCGAAGGCCGCACACAGGGCCAAATTAGCAGCATTGAATTAAAGCTTCCGTTTCTTCCGCCTCTCTGCACAGTGCAGCAGATTACCTCATCGTGCACGGCCGGTCCAAGGCTGCATGAGGCCTGGAGCAGAATCTGACTCATAGGGGCCCCTTTTGTTGCTAAAAACATCAGCACCTTGTTGAGATGCTTTACCAAGGCCGAGAGAGTCACACGCTGTTAGACAAAGGGCCCATAGTAAAGAGTTACATTTTTGATTCTGTTAGACACCAAGGTCCATTTCTCACAAGACGCTGCAGACTTTTTTAGAAACTCTTCTCGGATGTAATGGTAAAGCGTCTCCTTTCGGCGCTGAAAGTTAATAAAATAAGTAAAGTCTGAATGATTTTCTTGGCTGATTTTATGCTCCGAGTGTCAATACAAATTATGATTCATCGATTGAGATTCTCGTTCTCAACAACCTCCAACAGCTTCTGTGTTAGATTTAGTGAAACATGGCAGAAGGGAGTAGATTAATTGGCCAGCATAAAAAGCAAAAAGTCATAATCGCAGTTTACCAATTTTGTATTTGTAAATTCAAAGATTGACAGCATCAGATTGCTGCTACGGTAACAAAACAAAACTATAATAACTACATTAACTATGAGTGTTGTTCTTTGAAGTTTTACAAAGTCAGCTTGCCAGCTCCTTCAAATCTGGCATTTGAATGTTAAACCATTTAAAATCTTTTTTTTTTTAACTTACGCATGCCTAAACAATTGAATAAAATTTAACAGCATTGATAATCTCAATAAACAAATGTTACATTTATGTGGTCTGTTTTAAAAGATTAGCGTTTACTGAAGGCCCGATTTGTTTAATTTGGATTAAAAAGAAGTGCAAATTTGTTGTTTTTAGACTAGCTGTGGGTCTAAATAGCATTTCACTGGAGATCTTTTCCCGTAACACACAATTACACAGTAACACTTTGACATTTCCTGTCAACTTGACACCTTTTAATGGGAAAAACACGGTGGACCGCTGCTTTACCAGCTGTCCGATCGCTCCGTCTGTCTTTTTTACTGCAGTGAGCCTCGATGATGTAGCCAAACTCCGCCAAGTACGGCATTGTTTTTGCGCCACGTTAGATTCGTCGGGTTGACGCATTTTGACCTGCTTCGATTTTCCCCCGCAACACGCAAACTTCCCCATTCGCTCGGTGCGTTGCACTTCCGCATCGCTAAGGATTTGTTGCCACGCGTTTGGGCAGTGTGAAGGAAAGAGGAGACCAGCTGCAAAAGCAGGCTGCTGCGAAATGAGAAGCAGGTGATCGGTGTCGGCAACAAGAGACAATGACGCATTAGATGCATTCTCGCTGATTATTGCCATAAAGGTTCTGGAATAATTTTTTTCTGTTTGGATGAGAAAAAGTTAGACACATTACCATACAGCGGAGGGCGCTGCAGGTCCGCCTCCGCGCCTGTGTCGGCGGCAGCCGGAAGGGGCCCCCCGCCCGCCGCTCTAACGGCTGCAAGGAGCCCCGTCACCTGCCTCTGCAGGCCGGCGACGGCATCCTGCAGCTCCGTCAGCTGCTGGACCAGCTGGGTCTGGTCCATCGGCGCGACGGGCGGCCTGGAAGGGCCAGCAGCCGGTTCACCCTAAACGGTTGGAGAGAGATCAGCAGATAACGGAAAGGAAAGAATTTAGACTTGGTTTATGAGGTCCATAACAAATGTAACGTCCAGACGTGGACACTCACTTGTTCCGGAGTGCTGGCAGGTGAGGAGCTGAGGGGAGCCATCCAGCTCCCGGCCACCCCTGCAGCTGCTTCGTCCAACTAGTGGGGAAAAGAAAACTGTGAGTGTGGATAAATGCTGGGGAAAAGATTTCACAAGCGTGAAAAGACAAGGACATTTCTCAAGTCCATATAGAAAGACAGACACACACAGCTACACAGAGGGACACACGCACACAGAAAGACACACGCACTGTTAAGAAAATAAATTTAAAATAAGCTAGTTTTAGAACTTAACATGTCTTGATTGAAATGGCCTGAATTGTGGTTTTAAATCAGTAACTTATTCTGGCCTATTGACCTTCATGTTACCTGTAGTTACAGCAGATGGTTTGCTAGGATCGTTTGAACTGCCTTTTGTCTGTGGGAAAACAATACAGTAGAAGTTCCAGCTTTTCACACTCATCTGTGAGAAGCCGTAAAAACGGCAGGGGTTTCTGGCTTGAGATAGAGGGTCAGAGACAGCTCCTGGTTGGAGGTAGCAAAGATACGCCTTATTTGAACAGATTAAAGATAAGAATACGGCCTTTTACTATAAAACTTTCTACAAAGAAGTAACAAATCAGATGTTGCTCTTGCAACTTCTTCAAAGACGTCTTTGCTCTCCCCATCTCTTGCCTCAGGTAATGAATGTATGTCTAACTTTCTGTTGTATCTTACACTTTGTTCCGATTTGGGTTAAATTCTGTAACGTCATCACGCATTGTTGTATTTTTGTCGCGGGTTAAGAGGACCCGGGATCTAAACAGGAAGAAGGAGAGCCGGATTTTTTCCTAAATTTAATCACATGAATTATTCTTCCTTAACAGCACACAGAGAGACACACGCACGCACACAAACGCATATATAAGATTTGAATGATTCACTTTTCACACATAAAATCCTAAAACGGGTGGAAAAAACCGATCTCAACCCGTTTGACACACCACATTTGATTCCATAACGTTTCAGATAAGGTGAGGCGTGCAGGTGAAAAGCCGTTAGCAAAAACAAAACAAGCAAAACACCACAGGAGCCAATGTGATCCTGTGAGCTTAGGGAGAACCAGATGTGTGTGTTTGTTTGTTTGTTTGTTTGTTTTACATTGGATATTTTGAGTGTTGACATCATTTGCGTAATTCTGTTGTCACGTGGGAGAATCTGAGAACTTGAAATGTTAGCTTTTCTGAAGAATATCAATTAGAAAAAAAATTTAAATGTAATAAAAAATAACAGAGGGCAGCATTTATCCACACTGACAGTTTTCATGTAATTTTGTCAACAAAAAAAAAACCTAAAAAAAACAAAACAAACAAACAAACAAGTACAACTACATACAACCCATGTAGTTGAATTGTTTAAATTCCAACTATCAACCTCTAACCCAGGGGTGTCAAACTCATTTTGGTTTAGGGGCCGCATACAGCTTAATCTGATCTGCAGGGGGCCACACAAGCAAACTCATTGCAAGATTAAATAGAACCAATAAAAGTGGACTTGTTGTTTTTTTATATTAAACGAATTTTACTTTTCCAAAATATATTATGAATAATCTCAGTTTTTAAGAAAGGTACCTGCAATTTCAACAATACTTTTACTCAGTTAAGCATTTATTCAAGTGCATTATGCATAAGAACTGATCTCAGTGATTGTACAATGTTGCAAAACATTTATTCACAGTTTTTGGAACTTAAAAACACTGTCCTGCATCACAAAATACAACAGACAAACATTAAGAAAAGATTTAAAATCAATTTTCAACATCTGGGAAGCAATTTGAACAAATGATCTGGCTTCACACATTTGAAATCTTAAGTGTCAGCTGTTTTAAACAGACATTTGATGAAGTACATTTGTTGATGCATAAAATGCATACAAATAGAAAAACTTGCATACGTAACATGTATCTATGTTAGCATGCACGAGAAATATGAGGTCCCCAGGGCCAAAATCAAAAGCTGGCAAAGCATAGAATCGAACTTGTTTACAGAACCTGAAGCTCTGTGCTGCCATCTGCTGTTAGTTCTGCTGCAGTGTTGCATCATGTTGTGTGCTCTGAATAAAACACAGCGCCCCTCGTGGACAGTATAGGAACTGCAGATTTTCAATTAAACGAAGTATATGTTTTTTCATGAATAATGATAATGCATTTAGCCCCCTGGCCGGACTAAATCGTTCGGCACGCGGGCCGTACGTTTGACACCCCTGCTCTAACCAAATTAATATGTTCCTAAAAAAAAGAAAAACTTTCCAATGAAGCTTTTTTCTTTTTTTAAATAAAAAAAAAAAACTCATCCTATTTTACTATTTATTTACTTACGCGCTTGGAAGTGTCTGGCAGAAGGGAAAACACCGAAAACATTTAGTTATGCAAATCAAGTAAAGCCAATTAGCTGCAGTGTGGAGAAGCTAGCTAGCTTTGCAGTTGGCTGAAAGCCGCTTTTCGAGTAGTCGATAAACGTGTCATTTTTGCATTTACTGACTATATATATATACATATATATATATATAATAGATGTGTATATGAAAAAAAAAACTGATGCAACATGTCAAGGGTGAACATTGCATATACTCACAAGCTGTTCGCTTAAATGTGGCCTTGTGCGAGACATGGCGCAGGTTTACCTCGGTGCAATGAGTAAGCGATTTGAGAAAGTCCGTACGTGACGTCACGTCACGCGCACCTGAACCTTGCGCTACATGCAAATAATCGATAATTAATAATAATCATTTAAAAGCATTATTTTTTCCAAAACTTGAGGACGGGAAAGTTATTTTCCGATAGTTATAATTGATCATCTTAATTAAATTCGGATAACATCTAAAGGTGGCTCTAGAGCGGAAGTCACGTGACGAAGCTGAACCGTGGAGTCAAAACAAATAATAATTTTAAGTAGATGACCTAAAAACGCGCGCAGGTCGGCTTCAGGCACTTTGAACGTTATTAGAAAAAAAAAAGAAAAAAGAAACGTTTCATAAGTCTGCCGGAATAAATTTCATAAAAAATTGGGGGCAATGAACTTTGATTACCCATCATCCATTTCATCGACAGAATGCGTCATGGGTAATGCAGTTCAGAAAAAGAACAACAAAACAGACGGAGTTTGAACGAGGTCGGGGGACATTCTGTGTTCGTTAACAGAGCACGTGAAAAAAATTAAGAACCTGTCAGTGTTCCATTTTAACTCCTTGTTAATATTTTTCATTTTATTTGGATTTGTTTTTCTGCAAGAAGCAGAAAATTGCTTCTCTGCAGAACTTGGAACGAGCAGAATCTCTCACATTCTATGGAAAAAGATAACATGCTATATAAAAGATTTAGGTAATAATAATAATAATAATAATAATAATAATTTAAAAGCATTATTTTTTCCAAAACTTGAGGAGCGGGGAAGTTATTTTCGGATAATGTTTAAATTGATCATCTTAATTGAATTCGGAGAACATCTAAAGGTCGCTCTGGAGCGGAAGTGACGTGACGGATCTCAACCGCGGAGTCCAAAGAAATAATAATTATTCTAAATCAATACATTACCTAAAAGTGGGGCGTGCGCTTGCCAGTCTGTGATTCAGTGCCTCCATCTAGTGGAGACAAAAATCCACTGCACATTCAACTAAAGTTTCTTTTAAGTCAATTCAATAATAAATCTTTATTATGAAATAATGACTTGCATCAGTTCATAATACTGCAAATCATTAGGATTTGCATTATCATGTAATTAGCATTTTACCTGAGATAATGAGTTGGCGTCTGGCACATCCCCCCCACCGAAAGGAAAAAAAAAACCTTACAAAAACGAGGGAAAAATAAAAGCAAAGACACTCTAAAATATATAAAAAACTATTTACAAAAGTAATAAATAATGCCACAATCTATCAGAAAAAAACAAAAACAAAAGCTTCTCTGAAGGACACATTCAAAATAAATTATGGAAGAAAACCCTTCCATAATTTATTTCTAGAGATAGGGTAACCTTTGGAGAGTAAATGAAAAACAAAACAATAGAACTCTGTTGTAACCTAATATTTTGTTTGGCAACATTCTTTATTCATAAACAAAGAATGATGTCCAGTTTTTCTTTTTTAATATGAATTCCAGTTATATTTGTAATCTCTGAAATGTATTGCATCATTTGGAACACTTGACTGAAACATTAATGGAACTGCCCACCAATCCAGGTCAATCCTAACATACAAATCACCTTGTTGCTCTTTCAGTTCTTGTTCCATTATCAATTGTTACGGATTACTATTTATTATTATAAAAATCTTACTCTACGTTTCCATTTCCAAGTCTGCCTCTGCTATGCCTTCTACAGAGTTGCACTGTTGTATTTCTCTTACCTTATATAAAGTTTATTGATTGAAAAAAATAAAAGAAAAAGAACATCGCCTCACGTGGCACGGCTGCAATTTGGATGAAACTGACCTCTCCCTAGGCAACCCTGACTGTAAGCAGCGAGCCTAATGACTCTCAGTGACATCTTGCTACGATGAACCATCTGTGGAGATCTGCTGGCTGACGCATCCGAATCTCACCCAGTGAGGAGATGATGCACCGTTGAGAACAGCCACATTTCACCTGGTGTGGAAATGCTGCCATCCAGTGTAGGAAAAAAACAACGACCAGCTTAACTTGAGGACCAGAAGGAATAGCAACGAATGCACAATTTTATTCATTAGCAAAACACACACACACACACACACACAAAGACAGAGGAAACTAGTTCAGCCACCGACAAGGATTCTAAACCTCCAAGAGTCGTAAGCAGAGAAAAAGAGGAAGGAATAGAGGATAAAGATAAAAACATTTTAAAAAATCAAAACCCACGCTCTAACCCTGCTTCAGCCAAAAGCAACTCTGAAAAGACGGGTTGAGATTTAAAGGCACTGAGTGTTTTGTTCTTTTACAGGACGAGAGGAGGTCAATCATAAAGAAAAAAAAAGAACTCACTCATCAGGTGGTCCTGTACTCACTTTTCCGACGGTTTCGACACGGAGCCAGAGCTGTGTGTTGTCCGAGGGTTTTAAGAAAAGCCGGAGGAGACAGTCCGAGGTGCGCTGAATGGGAAAACGACAAGAAAAAGGGAATTAAATTAAGTCATCATCCAAAATAAAAGCACACCAGAAACACAGAAAACATTATTTTTACATTAAAATCCATAATATGAGCTTAAGGGGCTTTGAAAAGAGGGGGATTGGAACTCAGTGTTTCAGTAGTTTTACTTTTATGGAGGTTTGTTCCAGGTTTGTGGTGCATAGAAGCGCAACCCCCCCCCCCCCCCCGCCTCATCCTCCTCTCCCCCCTGCCACCGCTCCGCTGCTCAATAACCAGCTGAGCCGTGGAAAAATACATAAATCGAACTAAAATTGACTAGTTTTCTTAAATGAAAATCTTAATGAATTGGCATTGCGATCCTGGACTTTGGCAGCAAGGTGAAAGAAAAAAAAATGTGAGCGGCTTTTAAAAGAACCCAGCCTTCCCACTTTTGACAATGACAACAGGCCCGAAACTTGTTAGAAAAGGCCTTCGAGCCAGGCCTTCAAACTGCCCGATGAATATCTAAGAGAAGCAACTGAAAGAGGAGACAATGAAATGAGCACGCATTGCTCAATGGAAACCTGCTCTTGGGAAACAAAAACTAGCCTGGCGTACTGAAAATTCCAACTCATGTTCTTTTTAGCCCGGCCGCAAATGTTGAGCTCAGAACCTAACCCTGTTTGAGCTTAGGAGTACAGTTTTTGCTACATGACCTTTGACCTCCCTTGACCTAACACTCGTCCTAACCCCTCTCTCTCTCTCTCTCTCTCTCTCTCTCACGTCTGATTAGGGAACCCTAAACCACAACCTTGATTCATCTGGGAAGGGAAGAGGGCCAGAGGGATTGGGTTGGGGAACCAATACTGGTTTCCTGACCTTTGACCTTGAACCCAAACCTGCCCAAAACTCTACCTCAATGCTAACCCTCTATGTGCACATAGATCTGTTAATTCTGCTCAAAATGAGCAGAACGTCTCTCAACATGTCTGGATAAAATGTGTTCATGAAACCCATCTCTCCTTAGAGAGGATTAAATGAAATCTTAAAATACCAGGGAACTGTTGCAACAAATTTACTTATGAAAATGTAAAGTTTATCAAGATTAATTTATTCAGCTTGTAGTTGTTCTGAATAAAAAGCTATTTGCTGGGCTTATCATGGAACACTCATCTTTGGGTTCTTCTCATGTGCAAGAAGGGGCAGCTGTCAAGTGCGGAGGGGGGTTGGAGTTTAAATGCCAGCTGCGCAAGAACCAGGCAGACTGGGACTGACCACCAGACGACCCGAGCGAAAAGAAAGTTGGTGAATCCAGAAAACGGCTGATTGCATCGAGGTTTGTTTCTGGAAGAACAACTAAGCCACTCGTTCCTCTCCAAATGCTCCACCTTTGGGCTGACTACACCTGACCAGACTGCTGGAACCACAACTTTTGAAAACTGGAAGCAAAGCCCGATTTTGCCCGCTGGCTCAAGTCAAGCAAGACAAGAAAGGAATGGCAATAAATAGATTATTTAACAAAAACAAGAACAGAAAGTTTGAAAACAAATCACAACACACAAAAAAGGAGATTTACAATAAAATAACTATTTACAAAAATAATAACAAAATAACTATTTACAAAAATAATAAAATGAACTATTTAGAAAAATAATGAAGTATTTAGAAAAATAATAAAATAACTGTTAACAAAAATAATAATAAAATAACTATTTAGAACAAAGTTCCCACACTCTCCCTTTATTCCCACTCCACTGCGGTGGCCCTTGAACAAGATGCCTCGCAGAAGAATCTGGAGAGGTTGCATCGTCTTGTACGCCAGAATGCAAGCATGGGGGAAAATAAAGAGAGAGAAAAAAAAAGATGAAAAAACTGTCAAACTGTCACTCAACTGTTTTCAAAAATAAAAGTTTTGCTCACGCTTTGCATTTAAACTCTTAATGAAAGACACTGAAATTAAGTACTGAAGTATTTACAGGAAAAAATACAGGAAAATAAGGTTAGAAACCCCCAGAGAGCCACGGAGCACGTTAGCGGCAGCCTTGGAGAGAGAGCTTTTTATGCACCATCTGCCTTTTTCTGCTGTTTTGGAATTCAAATGCTTATTTGGCCAATGTCTGAATAAGTGGATTAAAGGTGTAATGAATGTGGCGCAGACATATGTAAGTGTGCAGTTTTGGTATGTTAAGTTCAAAGAATTTTGCCAAGAAAAACTTGGAGAAGAAAAACCAAAAGAGTGAACGAAAATCTGGCTGGAACTTGCCAACCTGGTGTGCTGCCCAGTCTTGTGTTTGTGCGAGTATCGGTTATTCTCTGGTTCTCTGCAACTTTTTTCTACGGCTCGATTTCAGTCGGCTTTCTGTGTAGCGTCCCAATTTTCTTTTAACTGTAACCGAGTTTCCGTTAGAAAAAAACAGCAATACTCACGACGGTCGAGTCGGCTGCTGCGTCGGGGTGACCGACGTTCCGGCGTCCTCCTCTGTGAAACAGTTAGAAATTTTCAACGTCCTTCCAAAAATCGGACGAAAAGGAAACGGACTTGTCTTTAGAACGGCCAAAAACTAATATTCCCCCCCCCCCCCCCCAATTCTCTTCTATGGGGTAAATAGAATTTTCAGGGTCGGCCGAATTTTCAAAACTGCCCTGTGGTGAAGCTCTCGACCGCAGGGCAGAGGATTGTTTTGGCCATTTATCTTGGAAACAGTTCCCAGGCAATCTTTGCTCAGAATTATTGCCGTAAAGGTTCTGGAATTATTTTTTTCTGTTTGGATGAGAAAAAGTTAGAGACATTACCGTACAGCGGAGGGCGCTGCAGGTCCGCCTCCGTGCCTGCATGGGCAGCCGGAAGGGGCCCCCCGCCCGCCGCTCTGATGGCTGCAAGGAGCCCCGTCACCTGCCTCTGCAGGCCGGCGACGGCGTCCTGCAGCTCCGTCAGCTGCTGGACCAGCTGGTTCTGGTCCATCGGCGCGGCGGGCGGCATGGAAGGGCCAGCAGCCGGTTCACCCTAAACGGTTGGAGAGAGATCAGCAGATAACGGAAAGGAAAGAATTTAGACTTGGTTTATGAGGTGCATAACAAACGTAACGTCCAGACGTGGAGACTCACTTGTTCCGGAGTGCTGGCAGGTGAGGAGCTGAGGGGAGCCATCCAGCTGCCGGCCACCCCCGCAGCCGTGTCGTCCAACTAGTGGGGAAAAGAAAACTGTGAGTGTGGATAAATGCTGGGGAAAAGATTTCACAAGCGTGAAAAGACAAGGACATTTCTCAAGTCCATATAGAAAGACAGACACACACAGCTACACAGAGGGACACACACAGACACACAGAAAGACACACGCACTGTTAAGAAAATAAATTTAAAATAAGCTAGTTTTAGAACTTAACATGTCTTGATTGAAATGGCCTAAATTGTGGTTTTAAATCAGTAACTTATTCTGGCCTATTGACCTTCATGTTACCTGTAGTTACAGCAGATGGTTTGCTAGGATCGTTTGAACTGCCTTTTGTCTGTGGGAAAACAATACAGCAGAAGTTCCAGCTTTTCACACTCATCTGTGAGAAGCCGTAAAAACGGCAGGGGTTTCTGGCTTGAGATAGAGGGTCAGAGACAGCTCCTGGTTGGAGGTAGCAAAGATACGCCTTATTTGAACAGATTAAAGATAAGAATACGGCCTTTTACTATAAAACTTTCTACAAAGAAGTAACAAATCAGATGTTGCTCTTGCAACTTCTCCAAAGACGTCTTTGCTCTCCCCATCTCTTGCCTCAGGTAATGAATGTATGTCTAACTTTCTGTTGTATCTTACACTTTGTTCCGATTTGGGTTAAATTCTGTGACGTCATCACGCATTGTTGTATTTTTGTCGCGGGTTAAGAGGACCCGGGATCTAAACAGGAAGAAAGAGAGCCGGATTTTTTCCTAAATTTAATCACATGAATTATTCTTCCTTAACAGCACACAGAAAGACACACGGACGCACAAAAACGCATATATAAGATTTGAATGATTCACTTTTCACACATAAAATCCTAAAACGGGTGGAAAAAAACCGATCTCAACCCGTTTGACACACCACATTTGATTCCATAACGTTTCAGATAAGGTGAGGCAGGTGAAAAGCCGTTAGCAAAAACAAAACAAGCAAAACACCACAGGAGCCAATGTGATCCTGTGAGCTTAGGGAGAACCAGATGTGTGTGTTTGTTTTGTTTGTTTGTTTGTGTTTGTTTGTTTTACATTGGATATTTTGAGTGTTGACATCATTTGCGTAATTATGTTGTCACGTGGGAGAATCTGAGAACTTGAAATGTTAGCTTTTCTGAAGAATATCAATTAGAAAAAAAATTAAAATCTAATAAAAATTAACAGAGGGCAGCATTTATCCACACTCACAGTTTTCATGTAATTTTGTCAAAAAACAACAAAAAACTAAAAACAAACAAGCAAACGAGAAACACCAGTAAAACCGTAGGACGCCTCTCCCATGTAGTTGAATTCTTTAAATTCCAACTATCAAACTGTAACCAAATTAATATGTTCCTAAAAAAAGAAAAACTTTCCAATAAAGCTTTTTTCTTTTTTTAAATAAAAAAAAAACTCATCCTATTGTACTATTTATTTACTTACGCGCTTGGAAGTGTCTGGCAGAAGGGAAAACACCAAAAACATTTAGTTATGCAAATCAAGTAAAGCCAATTAGCTGCAGTGTGCCTCGTGGAGAAGCTAGCTAGCTTTGCAGTTGGCTGAAAGCCGCTTTTCGACTAGTCGATAAACGGTGTCATTTTTGCATTTACTGACTATATATATACATATATATATGTATATTTAATATATGTGTATATGAAAAAAAACTGATGCAACATGTCAAGGGTGAACATTGCATATACTCACAAACTGTCCAATTGCCTTTGGCCTCGTGCGAGCCATGCTTCAGTCAGGTTTACCTCGGTGCAATGAGTAAGCGATTTGAGAAAGTCCGTACGTGACGTCACGCGCACCTGAACCTTGCGCTAAATGCAAATAATCGATAATTAATAATAATCATTTAAAAGCATTATTTTTTCCAAAACTTGAGGACGGGAAAGTTATTTTCCGATAATGTTATAATTGATCATCTTAATTAAATTCGGATAACATCTAAAGGTGGCTCTAGAGCGGAAGTCACGTGACGAATCTGAACCGCGGAGTCAAAACAAATAATAATTTTAAGTAGATGACCTAAAACCGTGCCGCGCGCAGGTCGGCTTCTTGTACGTCAGGCGTTATTAGAAAAAAAAAAGAAAAGAAGAAGAAAACGTTTCATAAATCTGCCGGAATAAATGTCATAAAAAATTGTGGGAAATGAACTTTGATTACCCCTCATCCATTTTGTGGAAAGAATGCATTATGGGAAATGCAGTTAAGTAAAAGAAAAACAAAACAGACGGAGTTTGAACGAGGTCGGTGGACATTCTGTGTCGTTAAGAGAGCACATGAAAAAAATAAAGAATTTGTCAGTGTTCCATTTTAAGTCCTTGTTAATGTTTGTCATTTTATTTGGAATTATTTTTCTGCAAGATGCAGAAAATTGCTCTGCAGATCTTTGAACGAGCAGGACGTGTCACATTCTATGGAAAACCGATCACATGCTATATAAACAGATCTAGTGTTGAGAAAATAAATTTAAAATAAGCTAGTTTTAAAACTTAACATGTCTTGATTCAAATGGCCTAATTGTGGTTTTAAATCAGTAACTTATTCTGGCCTATTGACCTTTATTTTACTTGTAGTTACAGCAGATGGTTTGCTAGGATCGTTTGAACTGCCTTTTGTCTGTGAGAAAACAATACAGTGGAAGTTGTAGCTTTTCACACTCATCTGTGAAAGGCCGTAAACACGGCAGGGGTTTCTGGCTTCAGATAGAGGGTCAGAGATAGCTCCTGGTTGGAGGAGAAAAGGTACGCCTTATTTGAATAAATTAAATACAAGAGGATAAAACTTTCTACACAGAAGTAACAAATCAGATTTTGCGCTTGCAACTTCTCCAAAGACGTCTTTGCTTTTTGTTTGTCGTTTCCATCTTTTGTCTTTTTCTCTCTCAGGTAAATTCATGTGTTTTGTGCTCTGAGGTTTCTGATGGTTTGTGATGTGTTTGTCTGGTGATGGTATGCATCTGTCTTGAATAAATGCTGATTATTGTTACGCTGTTATCTCTGCGTGATCTCAGTCTTTGCGCACAGCATTTTTCTGAACCCGGGCATAAGAGAGGATTTAACGAGTCAAAAGGTTTTAAAGTTCAAGAATTTTTCCTCTCTTAACAATTGGGGACTCGTCCGGTTCTGAACAAGTGCTGTGCGATTGACGCTGGGACCGCAGTGGGCGACTTTGAGCTCCGTGTTGGCCCACGATACAGGTGCGTCTCCTGATGTGAGTTTGATTTCTCTTTGACGCGCTGGTTTGTGGCTTCGACCGGATCTTTGGTTTGATTGCAGAGAAACGATTGTGTGATTTTTCTTTTTTGGATCTTAGTGCGGGTTGAATCACCCTACTCTGGGACTCTGAATCGAGTTCCCAGGAGTATAAAGGACTGAAGCGGGTTGAATCACCCTACTCCAGGAGTAAAAGGACTGATACTGTAGGAACAGGCTTGTATCAGCCTGAGAGTTTGATCCACTCTAAAGGGACATGTTCGGATTTGGCTGAGTGTTGTTCGGATTTGGCACTGGTTGTACTGCTTCGTTGAGGTTCGAAGAGTACGTTAAATTGAAGGGTCGGTCCCCCTCGAGTTCTGCACTCAACTCGGAAGGACTGGAACAATTTTGGGTGTGTAATCCACCTGTGACGACTAGCGTTACGAAGGGACAAGAGTGAGGCCCACACGTTTGTTATTTTATGACACCGGTGTCCGTAGGGATTTCTTTCGTCTGAATGAGTTTACTGTTTTTGTGTCTTTGTGCGTCTCACTAACCTTTGTG
Organism: Poecilia mexicana; assembly: GCF_051168715.1. Lineage (NCBI taxonomy): Eukaryota > Metazoa > Chordata > Actinopteri > Cyprinodontiformes > Poeciliidae > Poecilia > Poecilia mexicana. Next base: position 808,466 of record NW_028263391.1, read on the forward strand.
TGTTTACTGTTAATTATTTTTGATTGCGGCTGGTGAAGGTTTTTATTTTTCACTGTGGGGCGGAAGGAGCAGTATGCATCGCTGCCCTTGCCGTTTTTGTGGTGAACTGGGAAATTGGATCAAACAATGTCCCCATTAACTGCCAGCACCTGCGGAAGAAGGTGTGTTACACTCACCAGCACCACAACCGCTGAATGCTGCATTGATTCCATGGATGGTGAATGAGAATATTTTATGAAATGTTATTACATGTTTTTGCTGTATGTTATGTTGCTAAATTTATGTTAACACATGGCCTGTTGGAGCACATGGTTTCTGTGGGACAGAGATTTCTTCTCCATTTTGGTTACAGGTTTTGTTTCACAGAGCAGGGGGCCTGATTGACCACTCCATTTGCATTTGGGAGTGCTTCAGTTCTGTTAGAACTGACATTTCCAGCTCACTTTTTCAGGATTCTTGGAATTTGATGTGAATTTCTTTTAGAACTGTGTTTTATGTTGAAATGAAAAGTACAAATTAACAGATTTACAGATGTTTTTACTTTCTCAGCGGGAGAAATGTGTGGTGTCAGTTCCAGGCTGGAGCACTGGAATGATCTCATTGCTTTTTCATAATATTGTAACATTTACAATCACTTCAATTTCTAGGTTTCCTGACACTGGATGGAACACCCTCACTTATCAGAACGGGGACGCAGAACTGATAAATATGATGTTTTTCTCCTTGACAGTGTTTTGTACACTGTTAATGTGGGACATGTTGGAACACTAATGAATTACTTTGTTTCTTGTAGGATGATCTTCGTGTGCAGCCCATTTTTTCTTATTTCATGACCATATGAATGGTTTTTGGGATTTTCCTACAGGGGGTCTAGTTACTGAGTAGCCATTTAATAACAATAGGCTATCTTGAAATAAGGTTGTGTGTATAACATGGAGTTTTTGAAACAGGTTCACTCAAAACTGAACAACATTAGAACTGTTGGATGATTTTGTTTCCTTTCGGGCATAGTCTTATCATAATTGTGTTTAAAACTTTCTACAGGATGAATTTTGGTTTGAAATTTGGGTAAATATGTGTTTGGAAGATGGAATCAGTACAAATTGGGAAGTTCTAACTTTATGGTTCACAAATATTTTATTTCACATGTTGGAGTGTGACGGAAAATTACAGGTGAACATGGGGATCTTTTCAGTTGCTGTAGGTGGATTACACTACTTAATGTGTTTGCCCAATGTCATCGAGGATAATTGGGAGTATATTTCTTACATTATGGGTCAACTAATGTACAGCTCCCTTCAGATGCTTAGAATGGGGTCATGTTCCTGCTCTCACGGCAGTGTTGGGGGAGGATCACACCTCACTTTGTTTGGTCAGTTTGATCTGGGGTAACATCCTGCATCTTTCTTACAATGGGGTGTTAAAGAGTCTGCTTGAGTGTGAATGAGAATGAATGTGTATGCAAATGGCCATTGCTGGGTTTTAGGAAGCGCTATGTACATATGACGTCACTTTAGTGAGTAGCTGTGTGATATTTTTCTTATTTTAAACTATTTAGGGATAGTAAAGGTTTTGTTTCATGAATATACTTTTACTACTGGTTTACGGACAATCTTAAAGGTGTTGATTACATATTTTGGTATCACAATCTGGAGAAAGCTGAATCATCTGCTTGTACTGTAGAATTAATACGAAACGAGGATTCAGCCTTGGCTTGAAGAAGATAAATGTAGTACTTAGGAAACTGTCTCATCCACTTTGACTAACAACACTAACAAACTAACCTAACTTCTAACTAAATTAACTTGGTTTATATGTCACATGGGTAACTGATTGGACATGTTGAAATTTTAGCATAATGGGGGAATGTTCTTCGATTTTAGTTTTCCACCTCTAAATTGTTTTTCTTTTTGGAAACAAGAAAAACACAGGGGGATATTATAAAGATAAGAGATTACGGATAGAACTTTGAAATTTACATCATCTCAGTCTAGTTTGAACACTAGATGGATGATTTGGAGAAATGGTGGAACAGCTTACAATATTTTGGTTTTTCAGAAAATTATTATATAACAGTGACATAGATTCAAAATTGTTTTCAAAATTATGATTTTATTATATCAACAGGGGGAGAAGAAAAAGTAGACCCTAATTCCTGGTAAATTTTTGAATACGGTTAATTGTAAATTAATCAATAATTTTGACTTTTTTATTCAACAATAGTGAATTATGGATTTCTTTAATGTAGAGTCATATTGCCTTCCTGCTTGACTAAAATATGGTGTATGTGATATAGAAGCTTCTACTAAATTAGATTTGATCATCTAAAATTGAACAGCTTTAAGCAACATCTATGAAATGTTTATTACATTTAAAATTGTTGATGGATTTCTGCATCACTGCTGATTTTGATTATATACAGTTGGGTGTAAATTGTTAATTTTGAGGAAAATTTTGGTTGAAACTGCTATGAAATTCAAATAAAATGTGAATAATTTCTGAAATTTTGAAATAGGACTTTGTCTTGAAGCGTGGGACAATGATAAGGATGTTTAGTATTTAGTAGAACAATATGAAATTCATAATTATTTGACAAAGTGCAATTCAATCACAACTTTTATAAGTGTTAGTACTAGGACATTCTAGATTTTGTTCTGGTTCTTTAATGAGTTTGTGAGGTTGTGATTTTAAAATTTGTAGTTGATATTTGGCACAAACAGAGTGAATGTCATCGAGGTATTGACGTCTATTGATTTTGAACAGTAAGTGTCATTATTTTCTTAATTCTGGCACATCTGATGGTGTATTATTTTAACACATTTATATGTTTACTCTTTTGCAGTTCAGGATTTGGGGCAGTTGGCCGTTTGTGCTGTAACAACAAATCTAGAGCCACAAAGGAGGATGCATCACAAGATAAAATTAAATTTTAATTATAATGATGAAAGTAACAAAATGTGGCATATATAAGTTTGATTTTTTTTAATTACTTTGTATTATTTTTCTCTGGCAGTTTTCCTTCCTTCTGACTTGATGGCGATCTTGGGGGCAGGGTCTTTCAAGCTCAGAGATCATGGGACGATGTGATTAGAAAGGATCTTCTTGATTACCGCATCGGGCCGCTGTTGTTGCTGCTGAACAAAGACATGATGATGCTGAACTGTGCCCATCTTCTGCTGGACTGCTGTATGAAAGCCAAAAACTGTTGAAAGATTACTAAGGTCAGTGAAGATGAACTGTGTTCTTCTGTTGTCACGTGGGGGCAAAGTGCTGCTCACAGGACCTGGCAACAGATGTCTGCTTTGAGTGTTGTTTTTCACACCTGGCTGAAAACAAAAGGGACTCGGGCGTTATCTGTGAGAGTCCTCTACGGCCTGGAATCAGCAGGGAGTCGGGACCACAAAGATCAAAGCCTTTTGTCCAAACCCAGACGGGGGTTTCAGAGGATGACTGATCTGCTGTGTTTCTACGTCCTGCTCTGTCGACTACGAAAGGCTGACCAAAGTTCATCAAACAGGGACTGTATCCAGATGTTTCTGCACTGCGGGAATGACTGCTACTCTGGACTCCTTCTGATTCAGCAGATAAAGAATTGGGCCATGGCAAGTCGCTCAGCAGTGGTCCTGTTGTGTTCTCATGTTTGATCCTGGATTCTCACCTCTGATCATGTGACCTGAGCGCCAAAGCCCACTCCTGGGGTTCCCTTCAGTCTGCAGGTTGGAGACGAAATGGATGCCAACAAAACTTGGTAGTGGTGAATAAGTTTAGTAAATTTTTGTAGTGTGTGATGCCATTGTTCTCTCCTTACTTTAGTTATAGCACTGATGGGCCCGGTTGCCTTCACGTCCTGAACCCCTGCTGTGAAATGCTAAGTGTTGAGGACACCCCATCTCCTGGTGTCAGAGGTTTTACAATGCAGCTTGAGGGTTCGTGTGACCCAGCGGTTACGACTCTCTGCATTTCTTGGAAATGCATTAACTTCCTCCATGATTCACTCTGTTTGTCTCACAAAATGCTAATGTGTTTTTCCCTTCCTTCCTAAAACAGGAATGGGAAGGGAACTATTACAATTACAAAAGTTTTTCTTAACCATAGCTGAGTTTCATTGTGTGTTACGTTTCATCTACTAAGGAAGATGATCTAAATTTTATTTGCATAGGATCAGGCTACCATTCAGTGAAAACTAAATTTAAATTTAAATGGAATTTAAAATTCAGGTGTTAAAGTGGATTGATGGTGCCATTAGCTCAGTAAGCTCTGCAGACACCCAAGTTCTGTGTGATTTTCATAAATTTAATCAAATATAAAATTCTTTGATTGAGGTGTGCAGATTGTAACAGCATCTGGGACACCATGTTTAAATTGCATCCAACTGTGTTATATGATGCTAAAGTTAGTGGTGATGGCAGATTTTATCTCAATGAGTTGTATGGGATTTTTATTGTATTCTATGACAGAACATTTGTTCTGTTATAGAAACAGGGGGAGATGAATGGACTTGATCTAATAAGCAAATTTTTAGTTTGGATCTCTCTTTACTTTTCGGAAAAAGAGATTATTGAAGTTAAATCAAAATTCATTAAATATGAGCTAACTATTTGGATATGGAATAACTAAAATTTATAAATTGAATACACTAAACTAAATATTACCTATCAAATTATTTACATAAAACAGTGTTTCTTAAAACAAGGAAGGTGATTGTTGGATTGTTGAATCTCTATTCATATGATTTAAAATAAGTTGTTTAACTAAGACATCCAGGAAGGTCTAAGCTAAATATTTACATCATTTAATAAACTTAGTTGTATCGAATCTCTCCCCAAAACTGAAAATGCATTGATAATTGATAAACAATATAAAAAGGGTAATTCATTATTCAATTAAATATTTTATATATAAATTTTCAAAAGAACAAATGGATCAAAAGTAAAAATGGTTGAAATTTTGGGATTTAAAACTATGATTGAAATTAAATTGGTCTAAATTGGAGATTTACAAATGAACAATTATGGAACTGCTTCTAAAATATGGTTAAGGTTTGGGTTCAACACAATGGGAAAACATTTATTTCTCTGATGTAGGCCTTTTTATAAAAAAGAGGGTCAAAGGATTGATAAAATGCAGCTCTAAAGGAGCAGATTTATAATACAAAAGGAAAATTACTGGAAGAGACTTAACATAAGGAAATAAATGATAATTTGAAATGAAGTTTTAAAGAGAAATAAATAAAACTAAAAGCTACCACAAAATCTTTTCCTTCCTGATAATACAATGAAGTAACTATTAAAATAAGATTTGAGAACAAGAACAATATATGACTTGAAACAATAAAGAATAATTAGAGTATCAATTAATAAATCAGTGCAAATAAAATATTAATTCAAATCGGAAGGAATTACTTGTTAAAATATATTAAGGAGCTCTAGATAGGTGACAGACTCTGTTCCAGTATGGTGACCAGCTGATGACCTCATTGGATAACAAAGGACCACAACCTGGTGTGACTGAGGATCCTCTGCCCTGACCGGAGGACGACCTCACACCTAGATGTTCATCAGGATTTCTTTCATTCTACTCTGCTTTTGATGTCATCAAATTGGAAAAGAGGGAACGACCTCTTTGTTAAACTCACCAAATTCTGGGCATAATAATCCCTAAATAGGTGAGCATCGGTTACTGAGCTGACGACCCTGAGTTCAAAACTATAAGGAAAATGAGCTGCTGGAGACCAGAGGATCATCTTTGTTTTTCCTATTAACAAGTTTTCACCTACGATGTGCCAACGAACTCATCTTACTTCAAGGAGCATCAAGAAACACGGACACAAAATGAAGATATGTAAAAAAAAAAAAGAAAAAATTGTACAAAAACTATTCAACTGGAGGTTTATTAATAGCTTGTAAGTCTTTTATATGCAGTATATTGTATCTAACTTGCTCATTTATTTCATGGATAATTTTGGACAAATATTTGTGTAACATCCTATTTACATCAGGAATATGATTGACTTTTCTAAAATATCATTTTAAGTATTACAGTAAGATTTGTGGTAAAGTTTCTGTTAAGTATTGATAAATTTATGCATCATCTTTTGGTAAGATATGACTATGGGCTAGAACATTTTGAACATTTATTTTAGGATTTGAATCCTTTATATGATTTTGCTGTCTGATTTTATGTGCAATGAATATACCAACATTTTAACAACAAATGTTATGTAGAAGATTGCATGCAAAAAGAGGGGCGTAATTTATCAGCTATACTATGGTCTTTCTGAATTTAGGCTTATTCTATCGCATAGTATATTTTAAATTTATATTTTAGAGTGTAATCTCTATTAAGAGATTAAAAGAGGGAACTGTTGAGAAAATAAATTTAAAATAAGCTAGTTTTAAAACTTAACATGTCTTGATTCAAATGGCCTAATTGTGGTTTTAAATCAGTAACTTATTCTGGCCTATTGACCTTTATTTTACTTGTAGTTACAGCAGATGGTTTGCTAGGATCGTTTGAACTGCCTTTTGTCTGTGAGAAAACAATACAGTGGAAGTTGTAGCTTTTCACACTCATCTGTGAAAGGCCGTAAACACGGCAGGGGTTTCTGGCTTCAGATAGAGGGTCAGAGATAGCTCCTGGTTGGAGGAGAAAAGGTACGCCTTATTTGAATAAATTAAATACAAGAGGATAAAACTTTCTACACAGAAGTAACAAATCAGATTTTGCGCTTGCAACTTCTCCAAAGACGTCTTTGCTTTTTGTTTGTCGTTTCCATCTTTTGTCTTTTTCTCTCTCAGGTAAATTCATGTGTTTTGTGCTCTGAGGTTTCTGATGGTTTGTGATGTGTTTGTCTGGTGATAGTATGCATCTGTCTTGAATAAATGCTGATTATTGTGACGCTGTTATCTCTGCATGATCTCAGTCTTTGCGCACAGCATTTTTCTGAACCCGGGCATAAGAGAGGATTTAACGAGTCAAAAGGTTTTAAAGTTCAAGAATTTTTCTTCTCTTAACACTAGGTAATAATAATAATAATAATAATAATAATAATAATTTAAAAGCATTATTTTTTCCAAAACTTGAGGAGCGGGGAAGTTATCTTTCGGATAATGTTTAAATTGATCATCTTAATTGAATTCGGAGAACATCAAAAGGTCGCTCTGGAGCGGAAGTGACGTGACGGATCTCAACCGCGGAGTCCAAAGAAATAATAATTATTCTCCATCAATACATTACCTACAAGTGGGGCGTGCGCTTGCCAGCCTGTGATTTAGTGCCTCCATCTAGTGGAGACAAAAATCAACTGCACATTCAACTAAAGTTTCATTTAGTTCATTTAGCTTTTTAAAAATTCAGCGTTTTACAAAATAATAAGTCATTAGTATGAAATAATGATTTGCATTATTACATAATACAATAAATAATAAAGATTCTTTAACAAAAACATATTTATTTACAAACAAGACTAACACACACACTAAATATTTACAAGAAAGGAAAGAAAACTCACAGAAACAAGGGGAAAATAACAACAAAGCATAAAAACACACTCTAAAATATATAAAAAACTACTTACAAAAATAACAAAATGAACTATTTACAAAAACAAAACTAAATCATAAAGATTCTTTAACAAAAAGTTATTTACAAACAAGACTAACAAACACACTAACTATTTACAAGAAAAGAAAAAAAAATTACAAAAAAGGGAAAAATAAAAACAAAGCATAAAAACACTATAATATATATATATATATATATATATATATATATATATATATATATATATATATATATATATAAGCTATTTAGAAAAATAACAAAATGAACTATTTACAAAAGTTTTCAAAAAAAAAAGTTAACTTTCCAAAACTATTCGTTTTGTGAAACTCGGCTCTGTGCCATCCTGATTTGGAGAACCAGCCAAGACTACTGTCTTAGTTAGGGAAGAAACTGAACTTTTTTCCTATTCCCTGAGGTTACCGGTGACTACGTCTGTGAACGGACCTTTAAATCTGAGGTCGGAGGGAGGGTCGAGGATTAGGACGTGGTCCAACTTGGACATTTTAGTTGAGGGGGGATGCACTTAGTTGTCGGTATGGTGACACATGTAAAAAATAACATTTATTTCATTTGCCATTAAAGCACAGTGGGCTTCGTGACCTTTGACCTCTCGCCGGCCCTGTCGTAGCTAAGCCTGGCCGCTGGCTTTGGCCCTCATCCTAACCGACCGTTAGGAAAGATTTTGCCATTCTTTCTTTTACAAAAATAACATTTATTTCATTTGCCGTTAAAGTACAGTGTGCTTCGTGACCTTTGACCTCTCGCCGGCCCTGTCGGAACTGAGCCTTGCCGCCGTGATTAGCGACCCCTAAACGACGACCTTGACGCGTTTTTGGCCATCCTGAACCGGCTTAAGCTAAAACGACTTAATAGGGACCCTAAACGCCAATCTTAACCCTCGGTGACCTTCGACCTAACCCCTAAGGTCGCCCGGTAGGCGGGAAGGGACCGGAGCCTGGCCGGGGAGGTCGCCGCCGTCCGCGGATGGCGTTGTTCAATTCAAATAATGAAAAGGAATTATTCAATAGATCATTATATTCTGTATCTACTTCTAATAGATTACTATTTTCCTAAATTGTCTAGCCTCTGGCGACAATTTAGAGCATCTTCTCTCAACAGTCACTTCAGAGATAAGTTAAAGATATGGTTTGACCATAACAAATTATCCCTAAATTTGGACAAGACGAAAATCATGGTCTTTGGGAACTGTTATAAAAATTAATTTATTAATTTATTTCTGTCTGTTTGTCCAAGAAGTTCAGAAGTAAAGATATTTAATAAAAGGTAATTTTCTTATTTATCTGGAGTGTGTATGTCGCTCTATCCTATCCAAGAGGGGACTTGTGTCGTTCTATACAGACCAAGTGGGGACCTTTTACTTTCTAATAGGTTTGACATGGGCTGTTTTAAATTTGTCTTTAAAAAATGTGCTCTGTAAATAAATTTTTTACTCTTTATTCTGATCACTTTCTGCTGCAGATCCCTTCGCTATTGGAATGTCAGTTCATATACCATTTAACCTTTCCATGATGAGGAAACATTTGACAAATGTTGGGATCTGTAGTTTTTATCAAATGAAATAGTTCACCTAAAGTTGTTTTGATTCAACTTACATATTTTTTGTCTTAAAAAAAATCTTCTTTATCCCCCATCCTGGAGTGTGTATGTCGCTCCATCCTATCTAAGAGGGGACCTGTGTCGTTCTATACAGACCAAGTGGGGACCTTTTTTTTTCTTGAAATGCCTTTGATATGGACTGGAATTAAAAAAATATACACATATTTATGTGTCTCTGTCTGTCCATCCCTTCTTTATTAAGAAGGGACCTGTGTCGTTCTTCACCAGCCAACAGTAGACCCCTGTCATTCTATACAGACTAAGTGGGGACCTTTACTTTGTAATGTACCACCAATGTACCACCTTAAGAGACAAAATTCATATTAAAAATATATATTTGTTGTTGATACTGCAGACCTTGTTATTAATTCATGCCATCATTAATGGTATTCAAAATATTATTCATTTTCCCTGATGGCCATTATGTCACTTTTTTGGGTAATATTTGTATTGAAAATAATTAATTATACAACATCACCCAGTTAAATCATAAATTTATTAAAATAGTTAAAGTAATTCATTGTAGTAAGTAAATCCTCTATAGGTCAAAAATGGGTAGAGTCAGTTGTATTGCAGTATGTAAATGTCCCCTCTTTGTAAGGTAAACGTCGCTCAGAGATCTAGGTCCCCTCTTGGCAATTTCTTTAAAAATGATTAAAAGTCAAATCTTCAGTTATATTATGGTAATAGAGCTTTAAAATAAATTTTATTATGGGTTTTTACTTTTTCAACAAACTAGAAACAGAAGTCCCCTCTTGGTAGGACTAAACTGATAGTCCCCTGTTGGTATGTATGTGTGTGTGTGTGTGTGTGTGTGTGTCTTTCTCTGTGCGTGTCTTTCTGTGTATCTGTGTGTTTGTGTCTGTGTATCTTTGTGTGTCTTTCTGTGTGTGTGTCTGTGTATCTGTGTGTGTCTTTCTGTGTGTGTGTCTGTGTATCTGTGTGTGCCTTTCTGTGTGTGTGTCTGTGTATCTGTGTGTGCCTTTGTGTGTGTGTCTGTGTATCTGTGTGTGCCTTTGTGTGTGTGTCTGTGTAGCTGTGTGTGTGTCTGTCTTTCTATATGGACTTGAGAAATGTCCTTGTCTTTTCACGCTCGTGAAATCTTTTCCCTATGCACTAGTTGGACGACGCGGCTGCGGTTGTGGATGAGAGTTGGATGGCTCCGCTCAGCTCTTCACCTGGGAGCACTCCGGACCGAGTGAGTGTCCACGTCTGTACGTTACATTTGCTATGCACCTCATAAACCAAGTCTAAATTTCTTTCCTTTCCGTTATCTGCTGATCTGTCTCCAACCGTTTAGGGTGAGCCTGCTGGCCCTCCTCTGCCTCCTCCAGCCCTGCTAGACCAGGACCAGCTCGTCCATCGGCTGACGGAGCTGCAGGACACCGTCTCCGGGATGCAGAGGCAGCTGACGGGCCTCCAACTTTCTTGGTTGGTACTTCAAATAAGGATGGCACAGAGCCAAAACGAAGTTTAGGAAAGTTAACATTTCTTTTTTTAAAACTTTTGTAAATAGTTCATTTTGTTATTTTTCTAAATAGTTTTCTTTTTTATATATATATTTTAGAGCTTTGTTTTTATTTTTCCCTTTTTTTGTAATTTTTTTTTCTTTTCTTGTAAATAGTGTGTTAGTCTTGTTTGTAAATAACTATGTTTTTGTTAAAGAATCTTTATTATTTATTTTTGTTTTTTGTAAATAGTTCATTTTGTTATTTTTGTAAGTAGTTTTTTTTATATATTTTAGAGTGTGTTTTTATGCTTTGTTTTTAGTTTTCCCTTGTTTTTGTAAGTTCTTTGTCCTTTCTTGTAAATAGTTAGTGTGTTTTGTTGGTGTTGTTTTTGGATAAATGTGTTTTTTTTCCCCTAAAGAATCTTTTATCATTATTTATTGCAATTCCCCTCTTAGTGGCTCACGCCGGCGGAAATAATCAAGATTTAAGATAAGGTATTCCGTTATTAACCCCGCAGTGGGGAACTTTACTTAGTCACAGCAGTGTAAAGAACATGGCAGAACCGATATAAAAATCCAGCCGCCGCTGCAGCGTCAAAGAAGGTCCTGAACTTCTGCAGGTGACGGCGGGCAGAGCTGTACCGGCAGTGAGTGGGCGGTGAAGAGAGTGAAGAGGGAGGTGGCAAGGACTGTCTCTTGTGGATCCCCCGTGCTGCAGACGACCTCGTCCGACCGGCCGCCCTCGGTCCTCGCATATTGTGGCCGTTCTGCGAGGTAATCTGGGATCCAGGTGATGAGGTGGTGGTCCAGACGCGTGCACTCCAGTTCGTCCTTCAGTGTCAGGGGTTGGATGGTGTTCAAAGCGCTTGATAAATCAGGAAACATGATTCTCACTGTGCTATTCTCCAGGTGAGAAAGAGAGCTGTGTAGAAGGTGAATGATGGCAACCTCCGGCTCCACACTTTGCTTCCAGATTAAAACAAAAAAAGTGGTGTTTTTCCAGCAGTCTGGTTAGGATTTCAACTAGTTTTAAGAGTTCTAATACAGGGGTGTCAAAGTCCAGTCCTCAAGTGCCGCTGTCCTGCAGTGTCTATACGTGCCACAGGTAAAAAAAACAGTGGAACGAAACGGCTTAATTACCTCCTCCCTGTGTAGATCGATTCTCCGGAGCCTTAATGACCTAATTCTTTTCAGGTGTGGTGCAGCAGAGTCACATCTAAAAGTTGCAGGACAGCGGCTCTGGAGGACTGGATTTTGACACCCCTCTCTTAAGGCATTACAAGTCAATTGCTTTCAACCTCAGTGCAGCTTTTGAAACTGTTGGCCATGACATTTTACTGAACCGACTGGAGAGTCGGGTCGGACTCTGGCCCAGTGCTCAACAGGTGTGAATCTTCCATAAAGAACAGGGGTTTCTTTCTTTCCATCAGAAACTTCTCATCAGAAAGGTCAAAGGTCACATGTGGGGTAGCCCAAGGTTCAATCCCAGGACCCCTCCTATTCAAAATTCATAAGCTTTGACTGGCTCTGGTTACAACACGTCACTTCACAAACTGAAGACGTCACAGATTGAAATGACAAAATCATTTGAGGCGCTGAGAACATTAATTGGAATTTTCATTAAGCCAGACTAGTTTTTGTTACCTAAGAATAAGGTTCAATTGAGCAGTGCGTGCTTCTTTCATTCTCTCTCTCAATTGCTTTGTTAGATATTCATTGGGCAGGCCTCTTATAAGAAATTTTAATGCCTTTTCTAACAAGTTTGCAGGCGTGTTATAATTTTCAAAAAAAAAAAAAAAAAAAAAAAAAAAAATATATATATATATATATATATATATATATATATATATATATATATATATAAATATATAAATATATAAATATATATATATATATATAAATATATATATATATATATATATATATATAAATATATATATATATATATATAAATATATATATATATATATATATATATATATATATATATATATATATATATATAAATATAAATATATATATATATATATATATATATATATATATATATATATATATATATATAAATATATATATATATATATATATATATATATATATATATAAATATATATATATATATATATATATAAATATATATATATATATATATAAATATATAAATATATATATATATATATATATATATAAATAAAGGGATACATTTCTAATCACCAGAAATTCAAACCCAGGTCAGGAAAAAAAATAAAGGTTTCTAGATAAAAGTTATTTATCTCTTGTATACATACATTTACATTAAAAGGTTTAAGGCCTCGTTCGAAGGCCTCTTTAGAATTCTCAAAAGTCTCAAGGCTCTGTTTTTAAAAGCCACTGAACAGTTTTTTTTAATCTTGCCAAAGTCCAGGATCACATTGCAAATTTATTAAGATAATTATCACTTTAAAAAAGGAGTAAATTACTGATAAATTAAATGCCAGTTGAAAGTCTCAAACCGCTGTGAAGTTCATTTATTTCTCCTCTGGATGGCGCCAGTCGAGGATCGGGTGACATTTGGTTGGGCCGGAATCATTTCTGCTGATTGTAAAGTTGAGAAGTGGTTATGCGCACTTCATTTTTTCGTCCACTAGATGGAGACTCGGTCACTGAACCACACATCTCTTTCAGGCCAAATCAGGGATTAGGAAAAAACCTCTGCGTCTTCCCTAACGTGGTTTAGGGCCGCCTGCCTAATCAGTTAGGAGAGGAGGTCTGGCATGTGGCAGCGAGGAGGCTTAGGAAGAGGGCCAAAGCCGGCGGCTGGGCTCAGCTCCGACAGGGCCGGCCAGAGGTCTAAAGGTCACGAAGCACACTGTACTTTAACGACAAATGGAATAAATGTTACTTTTGTAAGACAAAAAATAGAAAAATCTTTTCTAATGGTTGGTTAGGGTAGCTCTCACACTCAGTTGTGTGTTGAACTAGAGACATACCTAAAAGTTGCAGAAGAGTTGCCCACCCCTGTGCTATGTGGAAATGAGTCAGAGGGAGAAGGGTGTTCACTTATATTTATAGTCTCCTCCCCTTTTGGACTCCACCCTCCACTTTGTTATCCGTTTGTCTGTTAATTTGGAATCAACCTTCTCTGCGTAAAAATGGTATTGCTGTTGCAATTTTTATAATAGTTTTTATTTTAGAAATGTTTTTAACTGAATTAAATTAAATAAGATCATTTTTTATTTATGTTTTACTATATTAAAGAAATGGAAGCAAAGTTAGGTATTAGGAAGGATTTGAAGTTAAATAGGTAGAGAAGAAAAGTTCTTTAGGGTTAGAGAAGTCAAAGTTTAATGATAAGAGAAGGGAGCAAATCGTTAGGATTAGCGGAAGGGTAGGGTTATGGGACGGAGGCAAAGACCCCCACGGTAGACCCCCTTAACGGGGTCCCAGGGGTCTCAAACTCGGTTCACTCGGTCCGGGGGGAGGCCCCGGACCGTGTGCCACCATTGGTCCGCCCCCCCCGCCCCCCAGGGCCGGGATCCAGGCCCTGGGGGGCCCCAGACTTTGAGACCCCCTGGAGACCCCACCCTATGAGCCAGGGGTCTCAAACTCGGTTCACTCGGTCCGGGGGGAGGCCCCGGACCGTGTGCCACCATTGGTCCGCACCCCCCGCCCCCCAGGGCCGGGATCCAGGCCCTGGGGGGCCCCAGACTTTGAGACCCCCTGGAGACCCGACCCTATGAGCCAGGGGTCTCAAACTCGGTGGGTCGGTCCGGGGCCTCCCCCCGGACCGTGTGCCACCGTTGGTCCGCCCCCCCCGCCCCCCAGGGCCGGGATCCAGGCCCTACGAGGCCCCAGACTTTGAGACCCCCTGGAGACCCGACCTACCCTGGAGATCGGGGCCCCCAATACGTGCATGCCGCATACCGTATTAAAGCTCCGGGCCTCCTGAACACGGTGGTGGTCTTGGTTCGTCTCTAGGACGTGCCCCCGAATTACTACTAATTTTTAATCGATTAGCGTCAAACCGGGCCGGCTTTGCCCCGCGATAAGTCGGTCCAAACGGACCGGAACCCGGGCGAGCCGCACACCGTCGGATCCGGGCCGGTCCGCGGATGGTCCTGGTGGTCTCCGATTTCCGCTAGGACGTTCCCCCGAATTTATACGAATTTTTAACCGTTTTAGGCCCAACCGCACCTCCGGTCCGGTTCCGGGGGTCCCACCGAACCGAGACCCGGATCATCGAGCTCAGGAGACGGCCCTGGTCACGGAGGTGCTGGTCCCGTAAGCCTGGGTGGATGTCAGAAAACCGGACCTCCAGAGGGGGTGGCTGCGGCTGCAGATGCTGGCCGCGTGCACCCGCGTGCGACAGGCTAACACCTCCGCGGATCCCCGGTCCGGACCTCCGGAGCTCCGGTACGGTCCTTAAAACGCACTGCACCCGGGCAAACCATATACCGTTGGAAAGCTTAGAGCCGGCTGATCACGGTGGTGGTCTCGGTTCGTCTCTAGGACGTGCCCCCGAATTACTACGAATTTTTAAACGATTAGCGTCAAACCGGGCCGGCTTTGCCCCGCGATAAGTCGGTCCAAACGGACCGGAACCCGGGCGAGCCGCACACCGTCGGATCCGGGCCGGTCCGCTGATGGCTGTGGTGGTCTCCGATTTCCGCTGGGACGTTCCCCCGAATTTATACGAATTTTTAACCGTTTTAGGCCCAACCGCACCTCCGGTCCGGTTCCGGGGGTCCCACCGAACCGAGACCTGGATCATCGAGCTCAGGAGACGGCCCTGGTCACGGAGGTGCCGGTCCCGTAAGCCTGGGTGGATGTCAGAAAACCGGACCTCCAGAGGGGGTGGCAGCGGCTGCAGATGCTAGCCGCCTGCAGCCGCGTGCGACAGGCTAACACCTCCGCGGATCCCCGGTCCGGACCTCCGGAGCTCCGGTTCGATCCTTAAAAACGCACTGCACCCGGGCAAACCATATATTGGCTGAAAGCTTGGACCGCGGGGAACACGGTGGTGGTCTCGGATCGTCTCTAGGACCTTCCCAGCCGGCGGTAGAAGCGAAAGAAGTTTACCGGGAAATGAGCTCCAAAAATCGGTCAAAAATGCGTTTTATCCGGGAAAACCGGATATGGTTCGAATCTCCGGAGCCCGAAGAGCAGCCCGGTGAAGACCGCATGGTTCTATCTTTAAAAATGAGGGAGATACGGGGTTTTAAAAAAAGCAGTACTGCCCCCACGACGGGGGGGGCGTTCTGGGAGTGAAAGTCAAAACGCTTTTCGGGCCCTTATAAAGAAAATCACTGCCGGAACGATATCAGGAGAGAGTTGGAAAAGAGGGTCTGGGCGGAAAAATGACTAAGTGTTTCAACACTTAGACATATTTTCGTGATCCTTGAAGTCTCGGGAGGCCATCCAAGCGGGTCTCAGCCCTCTTTTCCCCCATTTTCGGCCGTTTTTAGCGCTTTTTCGGCAAAAAGTTGCACTTTGTCCTGGAGAAGCGGGGCTTTCACGCTGTGGCTTCCCGTTCGGCCGGTGAGTCTCCACGGTCCATCTGATGGGCCTGGTGGCTGCTCCGGTTGGCGCGGAGCTCCGTGGAGCCCCGTGGAAGCTGGAATAAAAGCGCGGAGTCTCCCTGGACCCAGGCCGAAGACGGAGCACCGACAGCGGGCTGACCCCGCCTAGGTGTCCCGCTCGGAGGTCTGGAGCTCTGGCGGATGGCTCCCCGAGCACATTTACACACACTTTCCTGACCGAACAGCACTCGTGGCCTGCCATGGAGGGCTCCCGCCGGCCCCGGATGCTCTTGCACCGGCGCTTCGGCGAAGGGTTCCTCCAGCCTTTGCAGGCTCGCCTCTAGACCCGGGCACGGACAGTCAGGGGGGGGGCCCCAAGCCCCCCCGCTCTGCAGCTCCAGCCCGCG